>NC_134715.1:120345000-120625000 GCF_049634645.1 Pelodiscus sinensis | reverse complement strand
GTGGGGGGTCTGTGTCCTAGGGGTTGGGTCGAAACTGTGCAGGTTTCATGCGACCAGGTAAGCCCCACAGTTCTCACGCCAAGGTGACGGGTGGGAGAGTCTGAGGCTATTTTCCCCTTTTCACACCTTCCCTTTTTCTAAAGGCAACGGTATGCAGGAAGGGTGCAGCTGGTTTCTCCCGAGGAGTACTGCAGCCCACTATAGCAAGAGCGGCCTGGCCAAACTTTTTACTGAGGGGGAGAGGGCAGTTTTTTTTTCTAACGGTGTAAAATATCTTTCTTCATATAAAGGTGCCAGGGTTGTCTGGTGCAGCATCTGCTGGGAGAACCATGCTTTTTGCAAGCCACAGAATGTGTTGTATTTTTCCCCTGCCCTCTCTTTGGTGCTTAGACTGGACTCAAACAGCACAGCTGATGATTTCATTCCTTGGAAAAGCACAGGACCTGGTTTTCATTTAAATGTGTAAAATTATCTGAGTTGTTTTACCCTCGATAAGGTTTACAAGTGTCTGTATATCTTTAGTTTTAGCAGAGGGCAGTTCAATAGATAGTTTCCGAAGTACTGGTCAGGGAGATAAATTACCCTGTGTGGTTGCACAATCGCCATTCGCAATCTCCTCAGTGACATTATAGCCAACGACAGAATTTTTTCAGGTTCATAGAAATGCCTTGTCAAAACCCTTCCTGGTATGTTCTCCCCCTCTTTCCTTTTCAGCCATTGCCAGTTACAGCATGATCTGCACCAGTTCTGCGAGGCGGCAAGACTCTGGTTTGATGCCTTAGGCCCACTGAGCCGTTCCTCATCTCTGGCAGCTCTCCGGGAGTCATGAACTGGAAATAGAAATGTTTCAGTTTGGTGCAGCTGTTTGCTCTATAGGTCCCACATCTTGCTAGAAGCAGAACACTGGCTACATCATTAACAAGTGAAGCTTTGCAGGGTGACTCCTGAGGTTAGAACAGAGGCAAAGTTGTGTGCTTTAGTTTTCATTTGCTGCCCCTTCTGGAGATCAAGGTTTTGTGGCTAAACATTCCAGGCTCCCCAACTTTTGACCCTCTAGTAACTATGGAATCTAATCTGTTCTGTCCCTTCCCATAGCTAATTGTGTTCTGTCTCTGGCCATCCTTGAGCTTTGCCGTTTTCAGTTATGATACGGGGAGAACTGCCTTACCCATGTGGGTTTTCTTCCCGATCATTCTCTAGGAGGTAGGACTTAGCTGCATGTCCCTCTCAGAAACTGCACAGATCTCTGGGGACGTGCAGAATGTGAGGGGTGTTGCAGCAGACCCTGTAGCGGGTATTATGTGCAGAATTGTTGTGCACCAGAGTATGTGGCAATTGTAATAATCTTAATGACCTCAGTAAGAGGGTATTGTGTTAAGGGGCTGAGTCAGATCATTTTCTTCCAGATCCTGGTCTAGGGATTGAAATTTAGACCTGTAATCCCACTTGAAGTTTGCCAGCTCCTGGAACTCTGGACTGAGCTTGTAAGGCGGGTCTACTCTATTCACTCCAATAGCAATGACTCCCTCGGAGTTCTCTGTCACAATATCCCAGTATGCTTGGATCAGGGGTGGGGGGAGAATGGATAGAAATTTCTGTGGAGGCCACTAGGGAGGCTTCTGTAGATATGGATGGGTAGTTTTCTGGGCTGATGATGAGCCAGGGCTGTTCAGGCACTCAGTGACAGGAGACAGTCTGACTCAAACAAAAAGACTAGCTTATTTAGTTTGGAAAAGAGAAGACTGAGAGGGGACACGATAACAGTTTTCAAGTACCTAAAAGGGTGTTACAAGCAGGAGGGAGAAAAATTGTTCTCCTTGGCCTCTGAGGATAGTACAAGAAGCAATGGGTTTGGTCTGTGTATTTTATAATTTTCATTTCTCTCTTATCCTTAAATGTAATTCTTTGATTAGCGAGTTCTAAAATGCCTAACCTGGTGTGACCGGAGTCGTCATCTCTGTGGTAATTGCTGCACCTGGAAGGGGCTGGCATGTCCCTGCATCCCCAGTGAGAGGCAGAGCAGGGGCTCCCCACACGCTGTCCTTGCCTGCAGACACCACTCCTGCAGTGCCCATTGATCAGTAATGGGGAACCATGGCCAGTAGAAGCTGTGGACTCAGTGCCTATTGATGAGGGACAGCACATGGTGCCATGGAGCTATTGCTGTACATGCCAGCGGCTTTCAGGAGTGGGGCAGGGTCAGGGCAGGAGTAAGCCTGCCTTAACCCCACTGCTCCATTACCCAAAAGCCATCTCAGTTAAATGGTACCCAGTCTGAGCCTGCTTCCTGAACCCCTGTCCCAGTCCTGAACCTCCTCCTTCCCCTAGCTTCCTGCTTAAGACATGAGTCCTCCAACATCCAAACTCCTTCTCAGAGCTCGCACCCTGAAACCCTTCCTGGATCCCAATCCCCCACTCTGGGATAAGCCTGAAGCCCCTCCCACATTCCAAAACCCTTGGCCCAAACCAGGGCCTTCACCCCAATCCCGTACCCCAGCCTGTTGAAAGTGAATGAGGATGGGGGATGAAGGAGGATGGAGTGAGCAGGGTGAGGCCTCAGGGAAGGGGTGGAGCTGGGGCAGGGCCTCAAAGAAGGGGTGGGAAGGAAGTGGGGCAGGGTATTTGGTTTGAGGTAGATCTTACATTGCACTTAAATCGAAAAAGTGATATTGTGGTTAAAAAGGTTTAGGGCAGTGGTCTCCAAGCAAGATTTTGTACTAAATGCATGCTGTTATATACACATGCATACATCTATATATTTTACATACACAATAATAAACAGAGCCTTATATCAATGACAAAGTACCATGATAAACCATTATTTTTATTCATTGTTTGTATGGGGTTTTACAGACAAACTCCCTTCATGCACCAACCTGATTTCATATTCTGAGGGCAGACTTCTGGCCTGGCTTACACCTTATGCAACTCTATTGATTTTAATTGGGTTGCGTGGTTAGGTAGACTTTAATCCTAGAACCCCCAACAAACTCATGTCTGTAAATTACAACCAGCCCCTCATGTCCTAAAGTTCAAACCACTTGGACTCTATTGGACCAACAAGGGAAGTATCTTTCAAAGTCAAGAACCTTCCACTGAGAAAACCCTCACTGTGGCTTCCTACCCTACCATGCAGTTCTAGGTACTAATAGCAAGAATGCCCCCAGCTGATCTTATGCATTGTGAAGGAACACTGGAGAAGGATAATTAAATTGTGGTGCTAGAAACTGGTAGGTGGACTAAGAACAGTCCAAAGGGAGAACTGGTCAGAGGAGGTCCAGATCTGCATGCATACACACAACAGGCTTTCCATTAGAACTCATTTATTTTTAATCCTGTCCTTCTCCAAAGTTTAAGGTGTTGTGGCCTCTAAGGAAGTGAGAGATGGCTGCGGAATAGCAATCTTATTTCTAATGCAGCTCATGAGCAGCCAACTAACAGGTGTTAAAACGTGTTCTATTATTAATTCTTTGTATTGAGAGAGCCCCAATCAAGGAGAAAGATCCCATTGTGGTAGGTGCACCACAAATACTTGGCGAGACGATGCAGATATAGTAACTATTAAGGAGCATTTTCTTCTATGACTCGCCTCCAGGAAGCTAATAGGAGACAAGAGAAGCATAGAGAGAGACAGATGGGACAGCACAAGTAAAAAATGGTCAGCATGATAAGCCGTGGTCTCAGCATACCAGATGCCTAACCGCTGTCAAGTTAGGACTGAAATTAGCAATGGACTGAAGCAGAGTGCCAGAGCTGTCACCGACTGCAGAGTATTTATGGAAGAAAATGCTACTTAATAGTTACCATATCTGCGTAGTTGTTTGTAGCATTTATTTAGGGCTCCCTAAGTCTAAATTGTTCTGTCATTAGCCACTTAAACTTGAGCTTGCTCTGTTTGAAATCTGTTGGCAAAACCTTCATTGACTTCACAGTGGGCGCACATGAGGGTCTTTCAGCATCCGAATGTAAACACGAAACCTCACACACAATCAGGACACTTCTAAACTATGTTTTTTTTTGTTTTGTTTTTTCAAAAGAGGATATGCAAATTCTGCATATCTTCTGATCTCACTTTCTAAAGAGAAGTAGTCTGGACACTTTTTTGGGGGGGGAAACCCCCTTTTTCGAAAAAACTGCGTAAACCTCATTTTTTAAGGAAGAGCATTTTTTTCGACAAAGGTTTTTTTTTCCTGAAAAAAATGCATGCAGACTACTTTCACTTTTGAAAGATCCTCTTTTGAAAGTGAGATCTGAAGAAGATATGCAAATTTCCGTGGAATTTGCATATCCTCATTTGAAAACAGAACGTAGTCTAGACATAGCGTGAGTTGGTGGCAAGGACCACTGGCAATGTGGGTTCTATTCTCAGCATTTCTGCCGACTGGCTGGATCACCTCGGCTGAGTCATTTCACCTCTTTTTTTGCTGCTGTTTCTCTTCCCACCCTTCATCTATTTTGACTGAGCTCACAGGGGTAGAGACTCTTACTATGTGTTTGTGCAGACTTGAATATAGTGGGGCATGGATATCAACTGGGATCCCAGTTTGGATTGGGTATTTCACACACAAGGAAGGTCAAGGGTAAATTTTGTAAAACACATGACACGTGTAAACCATGCATAAAAATCATTGACCAAATTCCACTAACTGATGTTAACTAGAAAGAAAAATAATGCGGGCGGGGACGGAACCTCCTAGAAACAATCAATAAATTAAAGGTGCTTAAGGATATAAATTCAGCAGTTAAACGAGATGCTAATGAAGATGGGAATTTAATGGTGAGCACTCTCATTACATTGTTTTTAAAACTCTATTTGGTGTAGATTTGGTGCCATTAAAAGGGAAACAGGATTGTGACAGACATCCTAGAGAACAAAAGTTGATCTTGCATCTGAATAAAACTATTGTGGTTTATCACTGAGCAGCTTTGAATTCCCATTTCTGAGCTACCTGTTGCTGTACAGCTGGGGAAAAAGGAGACTAGTTAATTAAGAAGGTACTGATGACCGTTCAGCATGACCGTTCAGCAAGGTCAATTTGCTTCTCTGAGCCTAAAAGGTACAAGATATTAATGCCTATTTTTTTGATGCTGGACAAAGTCAGCCTATGGAACTCCTTGCCAGAGGATGTTGTGAAGTCCAGGACTATCACATGGTACAAAAAAGAGCTAGATTAATTCATGGAAGGTAGGTCCATCAATGGCTATTAGCCAGGATGGGCAGGACTGGTGTCCCTAGCCCAGGGCTCAATAACCTTTTCAAACCAAAGAGCCAAAATTCATCAAAATTCAGAACAAATGATCAAGAAAGAGACATATAAGAATGCTCATTTGCATGACTGAAAATATGCAATGTAATATTTATAATTGAGATGATTAATAATAGCATACATGAAACATTGTACTCGGACTTTATTTAACGGGACTTCTGCTACTACGTCTTTTCTCACACTTCTTTGACAGTTACATCATAACTGGTCAAAATCAGGTTCATACATGCATTCAAGCCACATGAGTAATTACGGGTTTTTAAAATTTTGAATTAATTTTTCATTTTAATTTAAAAAGTTGTGTCTATTACATGACCTATGAAGCCAGGCTTCATGAACTGGGCTTGTTTAGTTTGGAAAAAAGAAGATTAAGGGGGAACATGATAGCGGTTTTCTAATATCTAAAAGGGTGTCACAAGGAGGAAGGAGAAAATTTGTTCCTCTTGGTTTCTGAGGACAGGACAAGGAGTAATGGGCTTAAAGTGCAGCAGGGGAGGTTTAGATTGGACATTAGGAAAAAATTCCTAACTGTCAGGGTGGTCAAATATTGGAATAAATTGCCAAGGGAGGTGGTGGAATCTCCCTCTCTGGAGATATTTACGAACAGGTTAGATAGACATCTGTCAGGGATGGTGTAGACAGAGCTTGGTCCTGCCTTGAGGGCGGGGGGCTGGACTCGATGACCTCTTGAGGTCCCTTCCAGTCCTATGATTCTATGATTTTGGGAATAACACGAGCCATATTTGGTTCCATACTGAGCCATATTTGGCTCGAGAGCCATAGGTTGCAGACTCCTGTCCTAGCCTCTATTTGATGATTGCCTGTTCAGTTCATTCCCTCTGGGGCACCTGGCAGTGGCCGCTGTTGGAAGACAGGATACCTGGTTAGATGGACCTTTGATCTGACCCAGGCTGGCTGTTCTTATGGAGAAGGGTTGTGGCGCTTGGCAACAGGAATTACCTCATATTTGTTCATAAGCCGACTTTTTTTGGAAAAAAATCCTGCTGTGAAGAGCGGGGGTCAGCTTATGATTGGGTGCTTCCTGAGCTGCAGGAAGCAACACGGGCTGAAGGATGTGCTGGCTGCTGGCCCAGAGCCTCTCAGCCGAGCAGCAACCACCATGTCCTTTTGCCTGCGTTGCTTATCCTGGCTCGGGAAGCAGCACAGGCTCAGGGACTTACTGGCTGCAGACATGGAGCTTCTCAGAAACCATGGCTGGGAGCTGAGAGGCTTGGTGGCTGTAGCTGTCACTAAGATTGCAGTGGAAGGGCAGACTACCTTAGCTGCATGTAGCTCAGTCACACACAAGACTAGTGGGCAGGAGCCATTAGCCAATAGGAGCCGTGAGAAGCAGTGCGGGCTGAGGGATATGCAGGTTGCAGGCACGGAGCCTCTCAGCTCCCATTGGCTGAAAACAGGAAACAGCAGCCAATGGGAGCTGAGAGGCTGCAGCCTGCATGTCCCTCAGCCCATGCTGATGCTGATGAGTTGGGACTGGAAGTCTGTATTCTGGAGTCAGCTTATAAATGAGTCAGTTATGTTTTATAATTTTTTTTCTCAAAGTTTTTTTTTTTTTTTTTGCGGGGGGGTCGGCTTATAAATGAACAGGCTTATGTTCGAGTGTCTATGGTAATTAACTAAAAATGGACTGAACAGGTATTACTGGGAGCAGCCACCCAACCTCTTAAAAAAAAAGGAGCTGTTCAGACAAATGGAGGATGTTGCCATCTCAACCCAACTCTGTACTAGTGGGCAGTGGCACACTGCTTGTTGTAATGCCTGGCTGTGAAATGAAACTTCAGAAGCAGTGGTGTAGTGTGTGTGTGGGGGGTGGGGGGGCAGTTGCTCTCTGGCGCCATGCTACAGGGGTGCCAATTTAGTCCCCTTCCACTTCCCCTGCCACCTCCGGCTGGAACCTCCTCCCTGCCTCTCTGGCCCCAGCCCAAACCCCCTCCATCTCCGCCGGTGGGTTAGCGCATGCAGGGGCCCGGCCCCAAACTGCAGGGGCAGGGGAGTGCCTACACAGCCATTCCGTTATTTCAAAATAATTTTGAAATTAGACAGCTTATTTCAAAATAGTTATTTTGAAGTAATTCGTGTGTAGACGCTCCACTGCTGCAATTTGAAAATAGCCCCTCACTAGGGCCATTCTAAGTTATTCCTCCCCAGTGCCTCCTGGGGCTCGAAATTGGAATAGCATGTCTACATTAGGGAAGCCTGCCTCCATCTAATTTTCAGGTTTCCCTGCAGCGTAGACGCGCTATTTCAAAATAAGCTGTTCCAGAATAGCTTATTTTGAAATAAGCGTGCCATGTAGATGTACCCTGAGTGTCACTCCAACTCACCTGAAGAAGTGAGTTTTACCCATGAAAGCTCATGATTCTATAAGGTTTGGTTAGTGTTTGAGGTGCAACCGGACTGCACATTGCTTTTAAAGTTACAGACTAACTCCATATCCCTGCAACTTTCAATTAGCCTGGATACCACTAGCAACACAGCTTTCTTCTAAAACTCCTCATCCGCCTTCTATTCTGTTCCCCCACAGCATGCAGTAGTGTTAGAGTGAATCCCAGACAAGCCCCCACTTGTAACAACCACCGGGTGGATTTGAACTTGGCACTTATAGAGCTTAGTGTAGGAACCTCTACAGTTTGAACTATAAAGCCAGCTGGCACTCAGCTTAGGCTTTAGAGCTCCCTTGTCCTTATCTCTTGCTGTAAGTGGTCTTTATGCCACTACATGAGACAGTGAACCATACTAGGTGTATGGGTTACACTAGAAGACCAGTTCTAGGCCTCATTAGGCTAGAAAACCCCAGCCATTTGCATAGCTCTTTGAGAGCTAAGGGGATAACATCATACTAGGAGTCAAATCCTTCACCGTAATGCAGATGGGAAGGATGGTGTGGAGGGCATAGAGGTTAGATGGTGTGGAGGGCATAGAGGTCCTCTTCTTCTCCCACCCCTTAGCTCCTCCCAGTGCTATGGGTCAGGTTCTTTGCTTATCCTTCTGGACCAGCTCTTGCGCTGCTTAGCACACAAAGACCCCAACAAGATGACCAGCTAACTCGGAAGGCCTGGCCAGGCCCAGTTTCCTGCAGGTAGGAACATGGGGTGCATAATTGCAACAGCCAAGATGCTCCCACTCGCATGGCTTGGCCTCTACTTGACTTTTGTCCTGCCTGGGTGGCTGACATCACTCTGTACTCTCTGTATACGCTCCAGTCTTGTTTCATCTGGTAGGAAGTTATTCTTTGTTAATGTAGATGCACCGCCTTTACCTGAACAGGGCATTTTTTCCCTCCCGTCAGTCTTGTGGATGTAATTATTTTCCTTTCTCTCACAGTTTTCTGGTTGAACTGCATCTCTACCAGCATGTGCCTCCATTGATTAGTGTTAAACTTCTGGCTCATCTTTTGGAACTGGAGCCATTTCTTACAACCAATAATCCGAAGAGCTAGATTTCTGAGTGATTAGGAGGCGGCTGAGACAGCCCAGTGCGTGGAGAGCTTAACGATTCATAGCCAGACACATTCACCATGGTTAGGGTGGTCGGCGGGCCACAGCTGTGACTTGTCTGGCAGAACCTGCCACTGAAATTATTTTAAATCAGGTGTCTAGGGTTTTGTCAGCCTCTTTGCAGCCTGGCAAGCTCACTGTGAGAGGTTATGATCTGCCCCTCTTTCCCTCTCTGCCCCAGTCCCTGGGGCCCTGCAGTTGACAGCCATCGCCATGGCAGCTGGCCTGCTGTGCTCCCCTCTCCCTCGCCCCCTTTGAAACACAGTGAGGAAATCCAAGTTAGACTGCTGCAGCCAGAGGCTGGATATTGAATCACGCCAGGGCAATGTCATGGTGCAAGGTAAGCGGCAAGACAGGCCTTTGAGTAGCAGGATGAGGAGTCTCTTGGTTGGGGGGTGGGAGGAAGAAAGGGTGGAAAAGAGAGATGCATCCCAGATGTCATTTTTGAGTAAAATCAGGGGGCCATCTCTTCTTCCGGTCTAAATCAGATTAGCTCCCTTGACTTCAATGGAGCTCCACTGATTGGCACCGCTTGAGGGTCTGGCCTTGTAGGTTCCGGAAGATCACAGCGACTCCTCTGTGATTCCCCTCAAAATTTAACGTGACAAAGTCTTTTCCCTGACCATGTTTGTCAGCGAACCCTATATTAATACTCGCAACGTGGGAAACCACTCGCAGCCTTCTGGCCAAGAAGTGCTTTGTATTTGAATATATCCATGGTCATCTCTAGGGCATTGAGGACCTGGGGCAATCTGCCCTGCCCCACCTCTTCCCACCCCTGCTCTGCCTCCATTGAACCCCTTCTCTGAAGACTCCTCCCCCGAGAGACGTGACCCGGGAGATTAATGAGGGAGCCTGGTGTGGGGCAGCAGCAGGAGTTAGGTCCTCCCCCCACACTTACCCTGGTGGTGGGAATCACAGAAAGCGGAGCGACCCAGCAAATTGCTTCACTCTGCCCTACCCTCTTCCAGCCAGGTCGCTTCACTATCACCATGGTGGCAGGAGTCTGAACGCTTGGCCCCAGCCTGTTGCACTCCACCATGGTGAAGCAGAGTGACCTAGTTAGGAGACAGTGGGGTGGAGAGGAGCAGGCTTCTGGGTGACTCTGCTTCCTGCAGCTTGTGTGCTATGTTAGGGGGAGACCCGACCTCTGCTGCTGCCCCACACCAGTCCCCCAAGGTAATCCCCCAGGTTTCCCTGGTCAATATGGGGGACTGTCCTGTCCATAGGATAGTTGAGGGGGCTGCTGTGGGGACTCCTAAAGCATGGGGCGGCCGCTCAGAACTGTCCCATGAACAGGATGGCTCTGTAGATATCTGTAATCACTTACATGAGAGAGCACACAAGAATTTGTAGCATAGTTCCTGGGTTTTGTATACACTGTCCCTCTGCAGCTGTGTGCATGGAGTACCTTCTGCTCCCAAAAGCAGGCCTCTGGCATATGAACTAAAAGGAGAAAAAACTGCTTTTGGAGCCCAACTGTCCAACACTGAAGCCTAAATTTCATCTACCAAATTGCACATTTGCCTGCCGTGCTTGCAAACGATCGATCCTGACAGCATAACGGTAGGCACAAATGCTTATCGGCACACAGATGTCCTTGTTCGCATGCACAATTTCCAGTGGCGTGGGCACGTTTCTGGAGCCGGCAGAAGTGGTTTTTGGTTGCCTGCACAACTGAGGTGTACGTATTTCAGCATGTGGCATTACTCTCCTGTCAACAGTGACTGAGCTTGTCTGCCCGCCAGTGAGGTGCCACATGCATTTTCCAACTGATGCACAGGTAAGTAGGCCTAATACATTCACCCAGGCAGAAGGACAGCAGCAGTCCTTTAGAGGAAACCTAACAATTTTTCTTTCCAATCCAAAAAAGTAGCTCAGATGCAGCATTCGATATCCATTGATGTTGCTATATTTTAATCAATTTGCTAAATGGATTTGTATTCTAGTAGTATGAGCAGGTCAAGTAAAAACTGTTTAAGGCCATTCATGGCCAGTAACTCAACTGGGATTAGGACACAGATATTCCTGGCTTCCCAGTTAATCCCAATGCACAAGATCTTCTGGCCTCTTTAATGCATGAAAACATTAGTGTGAACAGGTTTATCTTATTTGGTAAACTCTATGGAGCTGATCCTATGAAGTGCTGAGCACTTGCTGGATTGTCTTCAATA
This sequence comes from Pelodiscus sinensis, assembly GCF_049634645.1. Taxonomy (NCBI): domain Eukaryota; kingdom Metazoa; phylum Chordata; order Testudines; family Trionychidae; genus Pelodiscus; species Pelodiscus sinensis. The sequence goes on along the minus strand of NC_134715.1, from coordinate 120,614,041 downwards.
GGAGTAGAGGACTCTGAGTACTTCCCAAGATTGGACCCTAGGACTGGGACCTCTGTAATCAGTATTATGAAATGGCATTCTAATACTATTCTAATACTGTTCCGCCTGTCCATGTTGAGCTCCTGTCCATGTTGAGCTCCTGCACGGCCTCCACATGCTGCCTCAGGATGTCCGCATACACACGCCTGTGTCTGCGGCTCCCTTTTCCCCGAGATGGAGGTGGGACTGGGGTGCTGCGGCCCTCTTGCACGGCTGGTCCGGCTGTGGAGGAAAAGAGGAAGACACAATCAGTCATAAAAAACTGGACTATGTAGCACTTAAAATACTAACAGGATGGTTTATTAGGGGATGAGCTTTCGTGGCCCAGACTCACTTCCTCAGATCAGAGTAACACGGCTACATTTCTATCACAATCAGTCATGTGTGCAACAGCTGTCCAAAAGGGCATGCCCTCTTCTTGAGACAGGGGAATCAGACATTCTGAAGGTAACACCGTGTGTGATCTGGGTATCAGCCTGAGCATTACAGGTTTCCCTTGTGCATCACCCACTGTACACCCACCTACCCCCCCTCCGCCAGGTGTTACACAACCTCACTGCACTCACCTGCTGATTCATCTCCGGCGTCAGATGACACCTGGGAGGCCTCTGGGGTCTGTGTGACTGGCTCCAGGGTGAGGGTCGCTGTCTCCTCACTGTCCTCCTCTGGCACCATGTCCCCATCTCCAGACTGCTCTGGGTCCTGCTCTGGTGCGTCCACCACAGGGTCCGCCAAGCCTGACTGCACGAGACGCCGTGGTGTGCGTGCTTCACCACCACCCAGGATCTGGTCCAGCTCAGTATAATAGGGGCAGGAGTGGGGGGCTGCCCCAGAATGGGAGCTCTCCTCCCTGGCCTTCACATATCCTTGGCTCAGCTCCTTAACTTTGGAGCGCACCTGGTCCTGGGTGCGGGGGTAGTGTCCTTTCTGGGCCAGGGCCTCTGCCATGCGGCCATAAATGTCCGCATTTCGCCGCCTGCTTTTTAGGGCTTGTAAGGCCTCCTCCTCTCCCCAGAGCTCGAGAAGGGTCTTGAGTTCTGGCCCAGACCATGACGGTGCCCGGCGTTTGGAGCCCCTGGTTGGGCCCCCAAAAGGCTCTCTAGAAGGGCCAGGAGGGTCTTGGGGCTGGGACATGCTGCACTTAACCAGCCGTGTGCTCTGGCTGCTTTGCTGCCACAAGTGGCTGTGGGGGTGCCTGTCCCTTTAAGAAATGGCTGCAGACAGGAACCAGAGACATGCAACCCATGCCCCAGATTGTCCACCAGGGCTTCTTCCTGGAGGCCATTATTTTCGAAAAAATGGCCTCCCTGCGTCCACACTCACTTATTTTCGACGGATCTCCGTCGAAAAAGGTGTTCTTCCTCGTGCAATGAGGTTTACCGCCGTCGGAAGAAAAGCTGCGTTCTTTCGATTTAATTTCGAAAGAACGCGGCTGCAGTCTAGATGCAGGTGAAGTTTTTTTGAAAAAAGGCTACTTTTTTTGAAAAAACCCGTGAGTCTGGACACAGCTCAGGAGTCAGATGGAAGAAAGGCTAGAAGCAGAACAGAAGTAGTAATGTAGGGTTCTGGGGAGAGAAACTATCCAAAAAGGGTTCAGGAGAAGAGACAATGTAGAAAGGAAGCACTAGTAGAGGGAGGGTCCAATAGAAAGATGCAAAAATGAGCACAATTCTTGGTCTGGCTTCCTTAATAATATGTCTGGATATGAATGACTGAGAGGGATCACATGAGGATTACCTGTTGTGTTCCCTCCCTCTGGGGCATCTGGTATTGGCCACTGTTGGCAGACAGGATATGGGGGCTATGTCTCCACTGCAGGCTTCTTGAGCAAGAACCTTTTGTGGAAGAGATCTTCTGCAAAAAGTTCTTGCGCAAGAGCACATTTACACTGCCATGTACTTTTGCGCAAGAGGGCATCCACACTGCCATGGATGCTCTTGCGCAAGAAACCCCTGTTGTCCATTCACACCTGCCTTCTTGTGAGAGCTCTGGCACAAAAAGACTTACCATAAATTAGCATATATAACCTGCACATGTGTATTACCCGCACCCATGCATAACCTACGTTTTTTCCTGATTGTGTAAAAAAAGTCTTAGATAACCTGCACACGTGTATAGCCCGCGGGAAATGAACTGCGGGTACTATTAATGAACAGCACCTGTAATTAAGTGTTAATGAACCACAGCTGATGATGCTGAGCAGTAAATATGCTATAACCTGACTACGACGGCTATTCTGATTCGGCACCACAGACCTCAATCGTCACCGAAGCTCTCCTAGCCGTGGTTATGGATTTTACGGATGTTTTTCAAGACAGCGACTATGATGAAAGTTTTGATGGTTTTGAAAACGTAGATGCTGAGGAGGATGCTGCTACCGCTGATTCTAGTGATGCAGAATGAATGAACTTACGTATTTTATGACAATGCAAGGATGGCTTTTTAAAACTCTTTTACCATCTATTTATTCTTTTATTATTAGTTTTATTAAAGTTTTAACTTTCAATGTAGTTTAATGTATTTTAATATCACTGCCACTATTATTAAATTAAAATATGCTGCTTTTATCAAGTAAGAGTCAGTCTTGTCTTCCTGTAATTTCAGTAAAACAAAAAAAATGTGTATAACACATGGACGAGTATAGCCCTCGGGGAAGGGGGGGGAGAGTGTGTGGAGCGGGGATTGGAAAACCTTGCATAACCCACAGGTTATATATGCTGAAAGTTGGTATTCCTAATAGAAAGAGGAATAACTCTTGCGCAAAAAGCCTTGTCTTCTGATGATCTACTGTACTTTTTCTTGCGCAAAAATGTGCTTGTAGTGTGGATGCTCCAAGTTTTTGCACAAAAGTGGCCTTTTTTGTGCAAAAACTCTACAGTGTAGACATAGCCTGGGCTAGATAGACTGTTGATCTGACCCAGTATGGCCATTCTTATGTTCTATTCTATCTGGAATAAGGAACAATCATTAATGTGAGGACTCTGAGAACCCTTTTACATGGAGCCAGGGCCGGACCTAGCCATTCCGGCACCCCGGGCAGACAGTTTACTTGGCGCCCCGGGTTGGGGGAGGGCGCATGCATGGCCCCGCCCCCACGCCAGTGCATGGGGGAGGGTGCATGCGCGGCCCCACCCCCACCTGGCACGTGGGGAAGGGCACGCGGAGCTGGCGGTGGCAGGATGCACATGCCCAGCCTGGCCCAGCCCTGTTACCGCCGTTGGTGCACAGCCCGGGGCGGGCCGAGCCTGGCCGTGCAGGGCCCCGTGGCTGCGGGGGGAAGGGCGCTACTGGCCAGTGCTGCAGGGTTTAACGCGGCCCCCGCTCCAGGCAGCCACTACAGGGTGGCCGCTGGGAGCTGCTGCAGCACACAATCCGGGAGCTGGGCGCGCAGTGCCTGATGGTAGCCATAAGGGGTGCTGAGCGTCCCTTGCAGCTGCCATCAGTTGCCCCCCATAGGTTGGCGTCTTGGGCAGCTGCCCGGCTAGCCTATGCCTTAATCCAGCCCTGCATGGAGCCTTTCTCCTGGGCTGCAGAAAAGAGCTGTGATAACTGAAGTATAAGGAATATGTGCTGCGCCGGCTACTGTTCCCATTGAAGACAATGGCTGTGTTTTTGCCACTGATTTCAAGGGAGCAGGATACTTCTTTTATATTATTTGCTTTATTGTAGCACCAAAGAGCACAAAGCATGGATCAAGACACAGTTGTCCACGATCCCATTGTGCTAATTCCACCTTTCCCCCTCTTTTGTGTTTGCTCATATTGTTTTGTTTGCTTGTTACAGCTTAACAAGAGATGCAAAGAGAAATATAGCCTGCTTTCCATTCCTTTGGGCCACTTTCCCCAAACAGTGATGAGTACTACACAGTTGCTTCTATGTGCAATTGTTGTTAAATCTTCACACTCCACCCTTCTTGCTGCCATTGCTCCTAATCAGGGCCAAGTATGGGAGAGACTGAGAGGGGAGAATAATAAAAACTGATCTCCATTTCACTGGAAATACTTTCCCTTTTGGACACAAAGTGAGATTGTTTTAACGCTTAGCTTGCGGTCTATGGTTTGATAACCACAGCTCACAGTAGGATCTGGCTCATCTGAAGACCAAACTGTAAATTTCTCATTTCCGCTTAGTGGTGAGTTGTTTAATTGCTGCTTAGTTTCACCAAGTAATTCACATTGACGTGCTAAAAGCAGCCACTAGTAGTTAAGCTTCCATTCAGGAGGCTCTCGTGAACAATCCTGACATCTTATTGCAGGGACTGGCTCTGCAGACTGAGAGGATTCGAATTTCTTCTCTTGAATGGGCAAGCAATCTACAGAAAATTAAGTCTGAAAAGTCATGAGAGGTTGCGAAAGGCAGTTTAAGGAAAGAGCCCTAGTGGGTGAAATTTCTCTCACTGCACAAATTCAGACTGAAAAATTGAAGAGCCATGAGCTTCCCGGTAATTTATAAAGAAAGGGATGGTCTAAATGCAACAAGACTGGGATGGACAAAGAACGGAGAGCTATTCGTTTAATAAAAAATGTTAGCATTAGATCGATAGATATCTAAAACTCTGAAAACGTATGGATTGGAGATGCAGAAATGAATCAGCCCAGAGCATCTGCATAGAATCATGCTAAGTGAGTCTTGGCCGACTCTGGTGTAAATCAGGAGTAAATCTACTGAAACCAACTGACTTATGCTGATGTTAACAGAGCTGGGCCAAATTGGGTGCAGATTCTCTCCAATGCCTTTTGGTTTGTGTAGCTTTTGCACTTGTGCAGAGTGAATGTAAAGTGCGTGTGAGAGAGAGAGAGAGAGAGTGGCATAACCTTGTAGCATTTTACACCTGTTCTGAACTCCACTGAGTTATTTGGGATAAGACCAGTGTGGTAGTGGTGGGTGATCACTTGTTATTCAGTATGATCATCTTCCATGAGCGTTGTGGACCTTCCGGTGGCTGATAAGGTTGATCCTTGAACCACAAGCTCTATTACAATGAGAACAGATGTTTCCAGGTACAGCAGGAAGCTGTTGACCATGTCTAGAAGCCAATCTCTCCTTCATCCTGCACTGGTTCTCTCTTCAGCTTGTTGGTGGGCAAATTCAAAATGCAGGGGGCCATCGCATAGGTGGGAGAGAGTCTTCTAAGTATCAATGTTGAAGACCAGTGTAATGGAGTGAAGAATCAAGTCCATAGGATTCAGGAGATCTGATACGTTTTTCTAAGTGCTTGCTACGGCCGTTCTCTTGTGGACGCTACACATTAGTAGAATACACTGTATGAAGTTGCAGGATGTTAGAGATAAAAAGTGGGTGAGGTAGTATCTTTCTGGGGGCCAGCTTATGTTTATTGAGCAAGCTTATGTTGATTAGAGAGACACATTTTTAGACTGAGCTGCACATAAATAAAATTTCTCTGTACATTATGCATAGAGACTGTGCAACACGGATACAGGATAAACAATGTATTTTCATGAATTAGGAATGGGCAAATAACTCATGGAATGGCAGAGTCCAGCAAAGCCAAGAATCAGTGATGCGTAGTTGCACCAAAGGAGTGCAGGTAAATTGTTTATTGCAACTTGCTGATGGCAGTTGTGATGGGAAAGTTTAATAGTTGGACCATATCAGTATTTCTCAGACCGCTTCTAGCAGTAAGCATTATTATTTGGTTTAATGTTTGCAGGCCAATTTTTTTTTTCTGAGATGGTAGAACACCTCTGCAAAGGGTACGCTTCATATCTGGTGTGCTATTTAAGGAATTTTAAATACTCAATTTATAAAAAGTGGATTGCTGTAATGGTGTGTTTACAAACCACATTACATAAAGCTAACAATGTATTATCGGATTGTTGTTTCTTTGTATTGTAAGACATTCTTATTGGGCTTAGTTTATGATCTGACGCCTGTTTATACTTCAGATCAGAAGGACGATCAAAGGGAATTATTTCCAGTGGTAGGGAGGGAGCCCATGAGTCAAAAAAAAGGCTGGTCATGGATACTGGAGTGCTTCACCCAATGCTGTGATGGGGTATAAGGTGAGAGGGATTGTCTTAGATAGCCAGGTCCCAATGTGTTCCAGGTTTTACAAATTATTCCAGGCTACAATCTTTAAGGGGCTACCACCCTCTTGGGCAGGGAATAGGTTAATAAATAATAATTGAAAAGGGAACCAGTGCAAAGGTCTGAGCGTGTGTTATGTGTTCACTATAGCATGGCCCATTCAGTGCAAAGGGAGCCCTAGGTGAAGTGGATGGGCCTGCTAGTGCTATATATAGGCTGGGTAACTGCACCAAGGTCTGCACTATAAATCACCACCAGGCTACCTGCAGGCCACTGCTTTGCTTTGAGAACCTGGGAGCAGCCTTGAACCCCATGTAGATGGCATTTGTGAAAAGTCCAAGATGCAACTTGGGATGATAATATAGAGTCTGCATCCCCCATTCCGCTTACCACTTCCCAGAAACAACTAGTCTCATTTCTGGGTGGTTTTCCCCACAGTTCTGTAGCTTAAAAAAACAGAAGAAGAGCAATGAGAGGGCAGAACCTGGATTACTGAAATTGAGGCAGCTCCATATTGCTGACTCCAATGCTAATGGCTCACAGTTCCCTGGAAACTTCATTAATGCAACATTGCAGTCTGCAGCCCAAACCTAGCTCCTTATTGTTCTTCCCATCCCTCTCCCCTTCCACCTTTCTGCACTGCCGCACGTGACACCGGATGCTTCCTACATCCATGTAACTTTTCGGGATAGAATCATAGAATTGAAAGGGACCTCAAGAGGTCATCAAGTCCAGTCCCCTGCCCTCACGGCAGGACCAAGCACAGTCTAGATCCTTCCTGACAGGTGTCTGTCTAACCTGCTCTTTAATGATCTATGCTGCTCACACATCTAGGCTTCACCAAGCCCTGGCACATCTTCCTCCCTACAGTATCACAAACCTGACACTCCCTTCCTAACCTCACGTTTGAACATGTGCCCATGCCCCTGTTTCTCCCACCTGCATCCTTCTCCTTTCTGGGCTCCCAGACTCACTCATTGTTCCCACCAGTCCCTGCAACACACAGCTGCAAAGACTGTCCTCTTCACCTGTCACATTACCTCTCCCCCCACCCCTACTCTGAATTCCTTTGCTGGCTCTGCTTTGCCCACTACATCACATTTCAGTTTATTGTCGTCGTCATCATCATCCAATAGCTGTCCAGGTCTATGTTGCTGATCACATGTCCCCTTACCCGCCCTCCTCTAACACCAATGCCAGTTTTGGTGCCCCCTTCATTCCTTTCTTTCACTCCTGCTTTCATGTTTGAGACCATGGTGCCCACCAAGCTTAGGATGCCCTCTCAATCCTAGTAGGTCAAGTCCATACACTTCTCTCCATTCTAGCCCCTCAGAAAACTCTCGCTCTCCTCAAAGTCCCTCACGTGACCTCTCCCACACATTTTATAACAGAGGCAGAAATAGCTATGTTACATGGCTACATCTAGACTGGCATGATTTTCTGCAAATGCTTTTAACGGAAAAGTTTTCCATGTGATATTTTGCTCTGAGGAAATGACTGGCTGAGAACCAAGGTGGCCCAGCCTCTGGTGCTGATCTTCTCCTTCTCCTTTTACTGAATCTTTTTCCAGGCAGGGGATAGCTTTTACGTTTTTCTTCTAGTATCGACTGTGCTGTTTGGAGCTAAATAAAAAAAGGGCCTGGTTCTCTAATGCCTGGCACCTTGCACAGTCATTTTACACCCAGGGCTAGCTAGAAGAAGTCCAAGGTCGTCGTCATGCCGCCACATGGATCTCCCTCTGTGGCCCCATCCTTGTCCCTATTTCATGGCCCCATGCCTTATGTGGAATGGCGGAGCCAGTAGGGGGCTGCCTGGACTTCGGTAGAGGCAAAGATAGTGACTTGTGGCTTCTGCATCCCGGAGCAGCAGCCACATCGCACCCCAGGATAGCAGTAATGGTGGAAGCAAGAGCACCTAACATGGGCGGGCTGTTGCTGTTTACACATCTCATACAGGGCCGGCTTTAGGCTGACTTTCCCAATTCCCCTGAATTGGGCCCTGTGCCCTAAAGCCAGAAGTCTGCTGGTGTGCATACTTTTTTTTTTGCTTAACAAAAAATCCTGGCTGTTGGAGCCCCATCAACACTGTTCGAATTGGGCCCCGCTCTTCTTAAAGCTGGCCCTGATCTCAGACCTGCTGTTTCAGGCTAGCTGCAGATGCACATGGCCATTGCTGGGTCAGTTACACTCAGGTCAGGTTTCCAAGCTCCTCTTTGCAGCCATGAGGTCTAGAAACTTGATGAAAGTTGAATGCACCAAGAAATCACAGGACTCCAGTAACTGATGCCTTATGAATGGACCTGTGCCTCAATTTGGCCCTGTTTATCCTTGTACATAGTGGGTGTAAACTGCTTTCTAATCAGGCTGGCAGTCTTGCTTTGTTTGAGAGTAAATGGCTAAATGAACTGCAAAGAGGTAACAAATCAGGACTTGTAATTGGGCTGTCAATCAGAACGGCTTGTCCAAAGAGCTTCAGCTATGAATTGTTTACTAGCAAACTTAAAAAAAAAAAAAAAGTACAGGAGCTGGGTGAAACCAAATATAAGTCTTGGATGAATATTGGGAGGATCAATATGAAAATTTAATATTTCCATATAGAAACCCATCAACTGGGGAATCCATAGCTTGTGTTCTCTGTGCAAAATGTATCCTGCTGTCTCCAAACTCCATAGGGAGACTCAGTCAACTAAGGCCTTTATGTGCAAGACATGTTGGAATCCAGCATGTTTCTTTTCTCAGGCAAAGGATGAAGAGCATTTCCCTTGGCTCAAACCAGGAGTGTCTTAGGCTTCTATGTCCTTAACCTATAATTCTTTACAAAATGCATCGATTTAAGCAGGGCTGGATCCCTTTGTGAACCCGGCACCAACCCCATTTATGGGCACTTATGGGGCCAATGAGGCACGATGCGAGGGGTGGCCCTGCTCTGCCCAGCCCAAAGACACCATTTACAAGCCCACAGCCACCAGACCCGCACTGGCCCACCTGGCCCTGTGCTGCCAGCATACCCCTTTGCCTGGGGGAGAGGCTCATGCCATGCTCAACACGCTATGCCCATCATGCATCCCTTCCCAGAGACCTCCCCACAACAGCTGTGCAGTGTCCTGCACACCACACTCCCACCCAGCACCCTCCACACCCCCTCCTACAACTGTTAATTGCCCCCCACCCAGCACCCCTGTTGAAATTTGCTCCCTGTGCACTTCCCCCCTGACTGTGTTCACCAGCCCTACTGGAAGTTAACCTTGTCTGCCAGGCTGAGCTGGAAATGTGGCTGGGGCCAGTCATGGAGCAAGGATCACTCTGGCACCTTGGGATCAGCACAGTCTGCAAAGCTGCAGTGGGGAGGGCTCTCCTAGGACCAACTTGCCTTGTGGGGGCCTGGCTGAGCCCCCCTCCCCACTTGCTGAGACTAGCTTGGCCTTTGTACCAGTCTGAGGTGGCTCAGCCATGGGGAGGTGACTGGGGCCCCAGAGGTGGTGGGGCAGGAGAGATCACTTGGAGCTGTGCTGGGAAGCCAGGCAGACCCATGGGCTCTTAGGGTCATATCCCACCTAGTTGTGCCCATGGTCCACATGGCCAGCAGCCCTGCCCAGCCCAGCCTGCATGGGGGAGACTGGTTGCTGTGTGGTGAGCTTTCTCCAGGTGAGCGAGACCTATTGGCTGGGAGGTGGCCACACAGCAAGGCCTGAGTGCTGCAGCGCACTACGCTCAGGGTCAAACCTGGCTGTGTGAATGGATTAGACAGGTCCATAATGGATCCCTTATAGGTGATGGTTTGCCGTTCATTGTTGCTTTTTAAAAAATGTGCAATACTTCTGTCCATCCATAGTTGTATTGCTAGAAAGAAAGTGGCTAATATGATCTATTTGCACCAGTACGATGGCCAAAATCAGGAGCAATGTTATCAATCCATCCCTTTTGTTCACCTCAGGACGGGAGGCAGAGATAAAATTCCTTGATACCTTAAATGACTGCTTCTTGGAGCAGCTGGTTCTGGAATCCACAAGGAGAGAGGCAATTCTTGTTTTAGTCATAAGTGGAGCACGGGATCTGGTCCAAGAGGTAAATAAAACTGGATCACTTAGAAATAGTGACCATAATGTAATAAAATTTAACATCTCTGTGGTGGGAAAAGCACCTCAGCAGCCCAACACTGTGGCATTTAATTTCAGAAAGGGGACCTACACAAAAATGAGGAAGTTAAACAGAAATTAAAAGGTACAGTGACAAAAGTAAAATCCCTGTAAGCTGTATGGAAACTTTTTAAAGATAACATAATAGAGGCCCAACTTAAATGTATACTCCAAATTAAAAAACAGTAAAAGAACCAAAAAAGTTTCACCATGGCTTAACAACCAAGTAAAAGAAGCAGCGAGAGAGAAAAAGACATTTTATAAAAAGTGGAAGTCATATCCTAGTGAGGAAAATAGAAAGGAGCATAAAATCTGTCAAATTGTATAAAAATATAACAAGAAAAGCAAAAAAGGAGTTTGAAGAATAGCTAGCCAAAAACTCAAAAAATAATAGCAAAATATTAAGTATATCAGAACCTGGAAGCCTGCTATACAGCCAATGGGGCCCTTGGATGATCGAGATGCTGAGGGAGCACTCAAAGATGATAAAGTCTTTGGGTATGTCTACACTAGCCCCCTAGATCTATCTAGGGAGGCTAATGAGGGCAACTGAAATTGCAAATGAAGCATGGGATTTAAATATCCCGCGCTTGATTTATATGTTCCCGGCCGGTCGCCATTTTAGAAATTGACTAGCCCGAAGTAACTGCCCGCGTCTAAACGCGGCAGTGAAATGGGATTCCGAAATAAAGCCCTAAATTGAATTAGCTGGTAAACCTCATTCCAGGAGGAATGCAACCAGCGAAGGAAGCCCTGGGATGTGCCTGGCCTGGCTGCAGCTCCACCAACCTACTTGTAACTAGTGCTCAGGATGTCCCAACATTTCCCTTCAGGGCTGCAGCCACAGAAAAAGATACGGCACCTCTCCTAGTGCTCTCCAAGCTGTTTCCTGCCCTGGCTCCTGCCTCAGGATGTTCCTGCATGTTTACCCTGGCTGTAGCTCTGGAACTAGCTTGTAGGCAGGGCTTTCATGGGGAATGGGGTTACCGGACCAGGCTAAGCCCTACATCTTGGTACTTGGTTGGATGCAGCCTGGCAGAGTCCACGGATAGTTATCAAGATGCCAGCCCTCAGGGTCCCCCAGCATCCCTACTCCCTGAGGAAAGCCCCAGCATCTGGGTAGCAACCTCACTTCTTGCTGTTGCCCTGCCCATAGCATAACCTTGGCACCAGCATCGGCACATCCCAGCACTTCCATCCCTCACTGCAGCCCCACAAACCTGCCTTTTACTCATTGGTCACTGTCTCATAATGGCAAGTTTTTACTGTTCACCAAAAGGTTGCTAATGAGCAGGATCCCCTGTGTAAGAAAGTGAACACAGGGTCTTATAATGGGAAGTGTCAGGCAACCTTAATAATCGGTAGGGCTACCAGTCCTGGCTGTAGCACATGACTTGAATCCTCCATATAGTTATTGCATATCTGACAAAGTCCTTGCAAGTGATCATTTCTGATAAGAGTCCTGTTACAAATCCAAGCAAAGGGCATCTTTCTCAGCTTTATAGGTCAGAAAGGACCATCTTGATAATATAATCTGACTTTCTGCTCATTGCAGGCCACGGAACGTCACTTACACTCTCTTGTAATAGACCCACAACTCCTAGCAGAGTTACTAAAGTCCTCGAATTGTGATTTAAAGACTTCAAGGTAAAGAGAATCTACGATTTACTCCAGCTTAAACCAGCAAGGTTAAACTCCCAAAATAGCTATTTCGAAATAGCGCATCCACACTACAAATGCCATTGAAATAGCCAGATTTATGTTGAAATAGTCCATGCTGATGGGAGACTGAATTGCATTTAAAGCCCCCCGGAAACACTTTGGATTGGGCATCAGGGCAGCAGTCACTTCCTGGAGATTCTACTGAGGCTACTGAGGCTCGTGCTTAAAGGGGCTCCCCCCATGGCCCTGTCTCAGACTCTTCACCTTGGCCTACCTCCTCGAGGGACAGCAAACTCTTCTCACTGCCTACTCTGGTTGTGCTTACAGATGCCACAGCACTTCTGCCATGGAGCCAGACCTGCTGCAAAGTACTCACTGGCTCTTAGACCTCTTGCTGCACCTCCTGGCACAGTTAGTGCAGGCTGCCCACGTGGCACTGCAGGAACAGGACCAGCAGCTCACTCTGGGGCACCTCCTCACCCCTCTATAGTGCTGCTCATGCACCACATCCCCTCCTATCCAGCGGCAGATATAGGGCAGGGTGAGTGGGGCGACTGCCCCAGGCCCCGCGCTTCAATAGGCCCCGTGCACATGATACTACCTGTCGGCTGTAGCCATGGTGCATGCACGAAATTGTGCTGCCCCGGGTCTCACGCTTCAATAGGCCCCATGTCCTGCAAAACTCTTATCTGCCCCTGCTCCTATCCTCTCCTGCACACTGCACTGTCGCTTCTGGGACACCAAATCCGTCTGGTGGGGCCAGATTGTCACAGAGCAGTGGGACAACCAGCAGTGGCTCCAGAACTTCCAGATGTGGAAGACATTCCTGGAGCTGTGTGAGTGGCTCACCCCGACCCTCAGGTGACAGGACATCCGCGTGCGACGAACCATCCTCCTTCAGAAGTGAGTTGCCTTGACCATCTGGAAGCTTGCAACGCTGGACAGCTATCATTCCATTGGGAACCAGTTCAGTGTGGAGAAATTGACTGTTGGGACCATGCTTATCGAGGTAGGACTCTTACTATTGTCCTAGGAGGATGGTGAAGCACTGGAATGGGGTTCCCCAGGGAAGGAGGGGTTGACTCTCCTTTCCGGGAGGTTTTGCAGTCCCGCCTTGACAAAGCCTTGTGGATGATGGAGTACTTGGAGTTGCTCCTGCTGTAGGAAGGGACTTTGGCTCTAGCAACCCTGTGATTCTCAGTTTGTATCCTTCTACAGGTTGTGAGGGCCATCAATACCATTCTGTTGCACAGGGTCATCATCCTAGGCAACGTGGACCCCCGTCATCACTGGCTTTGCCGCCATAGGCTTCCCCAACTGTGGGAGGGGGCCATTGATGGCACCCACATCCCCATCCAGGCCCCCAACCACCAGCCCTCTGATTACATCAGCCAGAAGGGGTACTTTTTAATGGTGCTGCAGGCCCTTGTGGAGCACCGAGGCCACTTCACCAACATTAATGTTGGGTGGTCGGGGAAGGCGCATGATGTCAGCATAATCCCCATCTCCAGCTTGTTCCAGAAGATGCATACTGGCCATTTTTTCCTGACCGCGTCATCAGGGTCAAGGACATGGATATGCCCATGTGCATCGTGGGCGATGCAGCCCACCCCTGACTCCCCAGGCTAATGAAGCCCTATGCTGGAAACCTGGATCCCACCAAGGAACGGTTCAAAACGAGGCTTAGTAGGACCCGCATCATGATGGAGTGCAGCCTTTTGAAGGGGAGGTTCTGCTGTCTCCTCACTCACCTGAACCTCAGTGAATGGAACATCCCCATGTGATTGCAGCCTGCTGTGTCCTGCACAATCTATGTGAAAACAAGGGGGAGATGTTCCTGCCAGGGTAGGGGGCAGAGGCCAAGCAGTTGGCCAGGGCCTTTGAGCAGTTGTGCACTGCTGCTATCTGGCAGGCCCATCAGGCAGCTGTGCACAGGGAGGTCCTGAGAGAGTTTCAGACAAGGCCAGCAGTGACACACTTTCTCCTGGGCCTCCCCACAAGGGGCCTCTGCATTGCCCCTCTGTGCCTTTCCTCCCACACTCCCCTTCACATCTCCCCTCCCCTGAAGATCCAATAAACTAGACTTCTGGGTTTGAAACAGTCAACTGTTTTTTTTGGGGGGTAAATAAAACTGGGGATGGGCTGGGGAAAGAACCTGGGAGTGGGAGGAGGAGAAAGAAGGGGGAAAGGAGGGGAGGAGGGGCTCAGCGATGGAGCTGGGACTGGCTCCTGCCTTGGGTGGTCCCACTGCCTCTTGTATAGGGCCCTTGGTAGCCACAACTGGGAGGCAGCAGGAGATAGGGGGAGAAGCCAGAGGGGCAGGGGCAGGGACAGGAATGGATGTGGGGAGGACTAGGGAAGGTGCGGGGGGGGGGGGGGGGAGGAAGAGGCGGCGGCTGCTCAGTCTCCATCCATTTAAGATTTTTTGCTACTGACATTCGCAGATGGGCCACATGCCATTGTGGACACAGTGTGGGAGAGACACAATTTTCCATTGGACCAAATTTGTTGGTGAGAGAGATGAGCTTTTGTGTTTATACAGAGCTGCTCTCAGGCAATCCCATCCAATCACCCCCTTCATAAACTAATCAAGCTGTCTTGACACCAATTAGGTTTTTTGCCTTCACAGCTCCTCTTAGAAGGTTGGTCTGGAATTTTACTCCTCTGATGGTTGAAATATTTATCTAATTTCAAGTCTAAACTTACATCCACTTTTTCTTGTGCCAGCTTTGGCACTTAACTTAAAGAACTTCTTTCCTTCCCTGATATTTATCCCTCTGGTGCATTTACAGAGAGCAATTTTATTTCCCCTCAGCCTTCATTTGGTTAGGCTAAACAGGCCACGCTCCTTGAGCCTCCTTTCATAAGGCAAGTTTTCCATTCCTTCTCTGTGCCTGTTCCAGTTTGAATTAATTCTTCTTGAATATGGGAGAATATGGGAATTGCGCAAAATATTCCAGATGAGGTCTCATCAGTGCCTTGGATAATGGTGATAATATGTACTGGAAATCATTTTACTCACAGTGGATTCACAGTGCTTGGGGGATGATCAGGTTGAATAAACAGCCACGTTGCTGCAGAGCAGTGGTGCTCAGCCTGTTTACCATTGTGAGTCACATATGTAGCTCTGTGTGTTATGTAGGCTATATCCTCACAATAATATACACTACCCGTATGCAGGAGTGGTCCGAGGCAGGCTGCGGCAGCTGGTGCCCTAGGCAGAAGGCACAATCGGCGCCCCCACCTGCACGGCCATCAATGGTTGTGACGTAATCACAGGGTGCCCCAGCGCCTGTGACATCATCATCGGGTGCCCAGACCCGTGGCGCCCTAGGCAACTGCCTAGTTTGCCTAGGTCCATGGGCTGCCCCTGCCCATATGGCCCTGAGGATGTTGCATGTGCTGACGGGGCTGCATGCAGTCTGTAATCTATAGGTCGAGAACCACTTCCCCAGAATCACACATTTGCTATGAGTAAAGCTGGCTTTCAGCTCTCTTTGGCTTTCTCTGCAGACGCTCACTGTAAACCTAACCCCAACCGTTTAATTACATCCACAATATTTTATATTACACATCCTCTTCAGGTTTAAGTTTTTACGTATTGTCAGGAGGAATAGATTTACTTCTGGTCTGATGTGATGTAACCGTACAGTCTGGGCCTCACTCATAGACGGTAAAGGTGGATCCTCTAGCTAAAGTGAAGCAGTTTTATATTCAGTGTATAAACAGAGATTCTTGTTGTTAGTTCCTAAATGCATGACCTTGTACGTTACACTATTCAATTTTATCTAATTCCTATTACTGCAGTTTTCAAGGTTGTCCAGATCTTGTATGCTATTCTGTTCCTTTACTATATTGGTAATGCCTCCCAATATGCTATCTGTAATATGATATCCATAAATGTTATTAGCATACACTCACTTCCTGTGCAAAGGTCATGAATGAAAATGTTAAATAAAATTGGCCCCCCAAACTGATCCCTGAGGATCTCCACCGTTAACCTCTCTCTAGCCTGACAGTTTACTTTTTCAGTATGACCTGTTGCTTATCCATATTTCAATTCTCATATTAATCCTCCATCTTCTCCAATTTAACAAGTAATTTCCCATGTGGAACTGTACTAGATGCCTTACTGACTCCAAGCAGATTAGATTTACTGCATTTCTTTTGTCTAAAAAATTAGTAATCTTCTCAAAGAAGAAGATCAGGTTGGTTTGGCATGCTTTACTGTTTGTAAAATCATGGTGTATTTTATCCCAATTACTATTTACATTTATGTTCTTAACTACTTTCAAAATTTGTTCTGTGGCAATTCATGTCAAAGTAATGGGACTCTAACTTCCTGGATCACTTTCTCCCACCCCTTTATTACAAGTAGATATTATATTAGCAATTCTCCAACGATAGGGTATGACCCCTGATTTTACAGATTCATTAAAAATCCTTGCTATTGGGCTTGCAAATTATAGGCAAGTTATGTTAATATTCTTGGATGGGAATTCTGGGTCCTCTGATTTGGTCCCATTAAGTTGTTTGAGTTTGACTCCTACCTTGGATGTGATAATTTCTATTTCAGTATCCCCCTTTCCACTGGCCACCCTACCATTGCCCCTTAAGCTCCTCATTAGCCTTAAAAATCTGATCCAAAACATGCATTTAGGTGTTGGGCCATCCCCAGATTAACTTCATCAGTGCTTAGTGGTCCCACTTCTTTCTTCATTTTCTTTTTATTCACATGGTTATAGAATATTTTACTACTGATTAATTTCCTCTACAAGTCCAACTGTGCTTGGCTTTTGGTACTTTTCACTTTCTTTCTCTCTTCATTTTCTGACATCCAAGTGGTAGCTTTCCTTGCTGATCCTTCCAATCTTCCATTTCTTGTAGGCTTTTTGCCTTCTTAATACCCTGTTTGAGATCCTTGCTCATCCAGCTTGGTCTGCAACCCTTCCCTGTGATTTTTTTTCCTGTTGGTTGGCATGCAAGCTTCAGATAGTTTCTGCAACGTTGACTTAAATCCATTCGAAGCCTTCCACCTTCAGCTCCTCAGAGTTCTTGAATACAGTTCATTTCCCTTATGAATTCCCTTGCATTTTTAAAATGTTTGTCCTTTTTGGAACCTAGGTGCAGACCTATTTTTGTTTATCCTTGCATTTAGTTTAAATTAAACTAAATTTGAGCCATTGCTGCCCTCTACAACTGTTTATTCTATGAGGTCCTTGTTACTTACCAATATTAAATCTAAAACAGCATCACCTCTTGTTAATTTGGTGACTATTTGGTGAAGAAATCTGTCCACTATTACATCCTGGAATATTGGAGCCCTACCATTTTTAGTAGTACATGTGCTCTAGTTTTGTATTTGGAAATTTTTAAATTTCACATAATCTTACAATTCCCTGTAGTATTTATGTCATTAAAAATATTCAAACTCTCCAGGTCCAAAATGAATCCAGGGGATCTGCAGTAGACCCTTAGCATTATCCCACTAAAGACTGGGTTACCTTTCTTTCCCAAAGTGACTTTGATCCAAACAGATTCTATTTTATCCATTCCATCACTTCTAATTTCTCTAGTCTATCTCATCATCAATATACAATGCTGCTCCACATCTTTTAACTTTCTGTGTCCTGAACAACACATCTTTCAAAATGTGTGCCCTAGTCATGACTACTATTCCACTATGTTTCTATTATCTCTATAATATCTGTGTTCACTTCCTGCACTAGTAGTTCTAGTTCCTCCATTTTGTTACCCAGGCTCCTTGAATTTCCAACATTGTAATGGTTTTTACTCTGCTTTGCCCAGTTTCTTAGGCCAAGGGAGTATCTCTTTGCACATGCCTGAAGATCCTTTCACATGCCTGAAGGCCTTTCTCCTTCTCTAGTCTGTAACTGTATATCTTAACTATATATCACATCTGCTGGGTGTGGTGTACTGTCCTGTCAAGTGGCACTGAGACCACTTACAGAGAGAATGATGAGTCTGCTCTACAGTCTTAGCTAATAGCCAGCTGGCTTTTAACTCGTGCAGTAGAGGCTCACGCACTAAGCTCCAAAGGTCCCAGGTCTGATTACACCTGCAGGTGACCAGTGCCTGCTGATGTTATATAGGCAGCTCGGGAAGGAGTAGGAAGAGGCAGGGAGGGGTGAGGAATTGGGAGAAGGGATGGGGTGGAGGCAGAGTGGGGGTCAGAAGAGGCAGGATAGCTTGGGGGGAAGAGCTTGGGTAGGGGTGGGGTATGGGGCACAGTGAGGGGTTGAGTGTTGCCACCCTTATTGCTACTTGCAGAGCTGGACCCTTAGTCTGCAAGCCACTGCTTTCCGGCTACCCAGCTTTGAAGGAACTGCAAAAGCAAGGGTGGCAATACCGCAACCCGTCCCTAAAATAACCTTGACCACCCCTCCCCCCCGCAATTTCATTTTTGGGTCAGGACCCCCAATTTGAGAAACACTGGTCTCCTTTGTGAAATCCGTACAGCAGCGGTCCCCAACCATTTGAGGTCGCCGGGCGCCAGAGGGCGGGCCCCCCCCTTGCGCACCCGGGGGCGGGGCCCCCCCTTGCGCGCCCGGGGGGCAGGGCCCCTCCCATAGCCGTATGCCCAGGGCCGGGCCCCCCCCCCCAAGCACCACATGCCCGGGGTCAGCCCCCCCCAAGCACCGTGCGCCCTGGGCCAGCACACCCTGCAAGCGCCGCGTGCCCGTGGCCGGCACTCTCCCCCCGTGTGCCGCGCGCCCAGGGCCTGCGCTCCCCCTATGCGCCGCATGCCCAGAGTGCGGGCGGCCAATCTGTGGCGCCCCCGGGGCCGGCGCTCACCGTGCGCCATGTGCCCAGGGCCGGCTCCGGCACCGCGCATGCGCCACGTGCCCAGGACCAGGCCAGCCCGGAGCACTTGGTGGGCGCACACAAATGCCCCCGCGGGCGCCATGGCGGGGACCACTGCCGTACAGCATAGGTTAAAAGTACGTGGAAGACATGTTTTTCACGATGTAAATCTGGTAGGGCCCCACTCATGGATTTTCACTGGAATGGTGCATCATGGGAAATGGGCCTGTGGTGTTAGAGCACTCTTGGCTTGAATTTCACATGGACGATATTTTCTCCTTCCTCTCCCCTCCCCCATATTCTTCCTTAAATTGTTGCCTGCCCTTCTTCCCACAAAGATCAATGGAATATTTCAGTTTCCATGACCTTATGGAACAGGGGATGCTGGAGCAGCCTTACAAGAACGATGATTTAAACGAAGGGAGAAGTAAGGAGAGCAAGCATTCAAGATTTAAATAA
The DNA here is from genome assembly GCF_049634645.1 of Pelodiscus sinensis. Lineage (NCBI taxonomy): Eukaryota > Metazoa > Chordata > Testudines > Trionychidae > Pelodiscus > Pelodiscus sinensis. The sequence goes on along the minus strand of NC_134715.1, from coordinate 120,594,873 downwards.
GCACAGAGCCTCTCCACCCCCAAAACCATGTTACTAATAAAATAAGGGCGCTTTCCTTTTTAGATATGTTTTTTCCACAAGGACTGCAAGTTCATTTGTTTGTTTTACATCACCTGCTCAGAACACTGTGGCTCGATGAGGTTAAAGAGATCCTCCGAGAAAGATCCTATTGATTTTAATTACCGAGAAACAGCCCACAGGGACAAAAGGACTTTGGCTGTTTATTTAGCCATCGTTGTGCTGCAGTATTGTGTAAGGAGAGATCAAATCAGTTGCCCTCATTATTACAATAATAATAAGGCAGAAAAGGTGCTTCAGGGCCTGAGGATTTTTTAAAAGGCAATAACCTCCACCACTCCTCCCACTAATACAAGGCAGCCTTGAGGAACAAGGAGCAATTACTAGTAGTCAATATTAATTCAATTAAATACATGTTATTTATATCATGAAAAGGGATTGTTTAATATTTTAGAAATACACTAACCAAAAGAGCCGACACATCTGTTTTATTAGATTGATTTTTATCCCTGCTAAATGCATGTTGAATGGCTTTACTTCCTTTGGACTGATGCTAAAGTTAATTAGTTATTCAGAATAAGCAGCAACCAGAGTGTGTGCCCAATGGTACAATCAGTGTTTATAACAGTGATTGGGTTGACAAGACTCCTACTTGGGTGTTAAGCTGGAAAGATCTCAGGGGATAAGGGAGTATTCCTAGGCTGGGTTCTGTTGATTTATTCGGGAGTAATTCCCTTGACGACTTTCACTTAATCTTTTAGGACCAAATGCTCTGCTGGCATGACTTCAGTGGAGTTACACTAGCTAAGAATTTCATCTTTTCTTTGACATTCTCCTGATTTAAAAAAAAATATATATATATATATAATTGTCATTGCATATCTTCAGTTACAAAAGCACAAATTCCAGACCTATAGATGAAACATGAGGCCACTCACTCACACATGATGCCAAAGAATGTTAAGATAAGATGCCATCCAGAATATAGATTTAACCCTCTGCTAAAATTTGTTCTTGAGCGGAATGAGTGAGCCATAAACTGGGGCGCATATTCTGGCCATTTTTTGCATCTGTCCATGGCTGCACATGAAAGATATAGTCATGCACTCTCATTTTTTAGGCTTCTCTATTGGGGCGTTTGCAGATTGGCTGCCGTGTGTGTGTGTGTGTGTGTGTGTGTGTGTGTGTGTGTGTGTGTGTTTTCAACAGAGCCAGGTTAGGAGTGAGAGCCAGGTTAGGAGTGATTGATTTCTGCTCCATTGTCCCCTCTTCATGCATAGATTGTCCAGCACTCTTCTCAGCACAGCGGAGTGTCCAAAATTGACTCCAGTCTTTTAAATTCGTTTGATTCCACTCTGACATTTTTGTGTTGTGCTGAGTTTAAAAAACCCCAAAAAACACCTCTGACCCAAGTTAGACTAAGGTTCTCAACTTGCTTGCATCTGTCCTTTTTGGAACATTGCATGACATCACATGTTCTCAGCTGATTCACTATAAAGATTTCAAATGCCATTTGTAGTGATTCTCTGGGCTGTGAAATCCGTGTTTCAGTGAGCACTGCTGTGACTAAAATGAAGATTCTCTTCCCCTCTCCCCCGCCAATGTCTCTACACTACTCATGGAACAATGTTTCAATCCTCAAGGTTAATTCAGCACAACAGGAGGCAAAGAATGTAGTGTTCTGCTTATAGTGCTACCATGAATGTCCATCAAAGTAGCACATGTCTGGCCAGAAGGCTACATTCGTACTGCCTGTTTCTGAGCTATTTAGCATTGTGGCATGGCACAGTGGGTGCCATATAAAAGCTGATTGTGTACAGTGGCTTTAGAATTTGATTGTATTTTAGAAGGTAGATAGAATCAACTGATCATTAGTATATACTAGTATTCTTCTAATATTTTTATCAGTTTGGAGAGAGGGGTCCAATACATTTCCTTGGTGATCAGTGTTATGGTCTATATTCTCATAGGCTACGTCTAGACTGGCCCCTATTACGAAATAGCCATGCTAATTTCCAACTTTGGAATAGGGAAATCCGCGGGGGATTTAAATATCCCCCGCGGGATTTAAATAAACATGTCCGCCGCTTTTTTTTCCGGTTTTCAAGTAGGAATAAGAGATCCTCCGGAAAAGGGCTTTATTCCGGAGGATCGCGCCAGTCTAGACACTTTTTTCCGGCTTTTCCCCAAGCCGGAAAAAAAGCGGCGGACATGTTTATTTAAATCCCACGGGGGATATTTAAATATCCCCCGCGGATTTCCCTATTCCAAAGTTGGAAATTAGCATGGCTATTTCGTAATAGGGGCCAGTCTAGACGTAGCCATATAGTATTTCTGTTAGAGCTGGAAGGAAAAACAAATGACATCTTAATTAAATATAATGGATGATAACAAAAGAAAAGGTATTACTAATGAGGACAGAGGAATTTAGAGAGATTAGAAACATGATGAACTAATAACTTAACTAGATGCATCTTGGGGAATCATACCTTCAAAAATACAGAGAGTACTATTGCCAGCTTAAAGAACGTTTATGCTTCCCCCTCAAAAATTCCGAGATTTAAAAAAATTATAAATTCAAGTATGTTTATTTTCCTTCTAAGTTTTCAGTCTGTAGTATCCATATTTCTCAACTTTAATCTGTAACAATGTCTAGATAATTACAACATACACACATAAACTCCAATGATTTTCACAGCTTCAGGCAATGGGGTTTTAAGACCCCCCCCCCATACCACAATACTCAGACAGTGAGGCTACATCTATACTGCAATGCTATTTTGGGATACCGGAGTACCCCAAAAAAGCTATCCTGAGTTTTCATAGCAAGCCTGTTATTTTGGGCTTGCTATTCTGATGTCCCTGTAAACCTCATTCTACAAGGGATAAGGGACGTTTCAGAATAGCACGTTATTTCAATATTTGGTGGTGTGTTGACAGTGCCAAATGATGAAATAAGCTATTTCAAAATAGCATTGCAATGAGATACACAATTTGTGTAGCTCAAACTGCGTATCTTATTTCGAATTATGATGCAATGTAGACAGACCCTTAGATAGATGGTCAATGGGAAGGAAGAAACCTGGATAGTAAAAATGCTTAAGGAAATGGTGTGTGAGCATTAACATTTGCAGCAGTCTAGTTTGCAATGTGATATAATTTAGTGGTTGGATTAATGTTGGCTCTGAAACATAAAATTCATGAGCATTGGTTTGAACAGAATTCCACCTATTTGTAAAGAGTGATTAAAAGGAGGTGCAGTGGGGAATATAGACAGAGCAAAATTCTGTTTGGAAATTTGGTGCCATGTTTGCAAATAATATTTCACAAAATTATTCATACCTTCATCACACGGGAGGGATTCAACAAGAAACACAGCGACCAGCATCTCAACCTGTCCTTCAGTTTACAGTCTCATAATTTTCATTATAGTATAACAATGCTTCCTCATAGGGAATAATTGGGCATAATTAATTAATATTAATTGTTTGTACTGTGGTAATGCCTAAAGTCTCTAGTCACGATCAGGATCCTAGTGTGCTAAGCATGGCAAAAATACATAACAGATCAATGTTTGTTCAGTGCATTGAGATCTATGGCTGAAAGGATCTATTTAAGTAAAAAATATGGGTTTTTGAGTTGGATAATAAATACTGGGTGACGTTTCTATTGCGGTATGTAGATTAAATTGGTCATTTTAATTGTGTCCCCATAAAAATGGCGGTGATAGTTTGATAGCTGAAGGTTTGGGTTTTTTTTTAAACATTGTGGCTAAGATTTTATTTAAAAAATCAGTTACTAAAATTAGGCTCTTATGGATGTAACTGTCAAAAATCACCCAAGTGGTTTAGGACCACAAGTCCCATTGGCTTTCAATAGGACGTGTTCCTAGTTCAGTTAGGCATCCTTGAAAAAACACACCCTAAATCCATATTTAGACAGCTAATTAAATAAATGGCCTGATTTTTTTCACAGGTGCTGAGTATCCTTCTACTACCACCAAAGTTAATGGGGAGAAAAATCAGTACTCTGCATGACCTTGTGCAAAAAATCACTTAATATCTCTTTGCCTCAGTTCCCTAACTGTTAAATGGGGATGTAAGTGATACATTCTTGATCAGTCTTGTCTGTTCACATTTTAGTCAAATTAGTTCAGACACACTTTCCGATTTTGTGTCCCTTTGCGCCAGTCTTCAACAGTCCCCTTTTATATGGATTTTCGACTACAGCATTGGTCATTCTATTCTCCCTCCTCTATCCTTTATCTTTAATGCTGTATCTTTTGGTTCCATTTTATGTGTCTATAAGTTGGCTCTTGTTTTCCTTATCTTATACATACTTGTCTACATGCCATCTGCTTCTTCAACTTCTCCACTACCTGCCTCATTTAATTTATTCTCCAAAGACTTGAATACACCCTCTGTACCAGGTATCTTAACTTCTCCTTTAATTCCCTCATTTGGCTTCTGTCATGCTCAGTCCACTGAAATATATTTATTTAAGCAAGTGTAAGTAACCTGCGGAACTCGTCGTTACTGGGTATCACTAATGTGAAGAGTTTAGCAAGATCTCTAAGAGGTTTAGATATTTGTATGGACAATTGAGGTAAGTTGAACTTTTTCTGTTGATTTCAATGGGGTTTGGATAAGGCCCAACATCCACAGTCATATTAGACGGGACAAAGTTTTGGACTGGAATATGCCTCCTCCATTGATAGAGGAGTGACAAAAAATGTCTCTGCATTCAGGTCATTCCGTAATTGTTCAAGGTTTTCAGATGTCATTCTCCAAAGCATTTGGTGCTCTTTGCTTTCAGAGAGAGAATATTGTTCCTAAAAAATCCCGTGCTCCAAGTTTGATGCAATCCTTATGTATAGGCCGTAAGGAAATAGTATCTTTCCTTTGTTATAGAACTCAGGGTATGTCTACACTACCCTCCTAGTTCGAACTAGGAGGGTAATGTAGGCATACCGCACTTGCAAATGAAGCCCGGGATTTGAATTTCCCGGGCTTCATTTGCATAAGCGGGGAGCCGCCATTTTTAAAACCCCGCTGGTTTGAACCCCGTGCAGTGCGGCTACACGGGGCATGAACTAGGTAGTTTGAACTAGGCTTCCTAGTTCGAACTACCGTTACTCCTCATTTCACGAGGAGTAACGGTAGTTCGAACTAGGAAGCCTAGTTCGAACTACCTAGTTCGTGCCCCATGTAGCCGCGCTGCACGGGGTTCGAACCAGCGGGGTTTTAAAAATGGCAGCTCCCTGCTTATGCAAATGAAGCCCGGGAAATTCAAATCCCAGGCTTCATTTGCAAGTGCGGTATGCCTACATTACCCCGCTCATTCGAACTAGCGGGGTAGTGTAGACATACCCTCAGAGTGATAAGTTCCATCTTGTTACCTCACCACAAACACCACAGAAGTAATAAACAAAGGCAGCAAAACCCAGTCAGACCCAGAGATACATTCATCTATCAAAAATGGAAAGATAAATCATTTTGGGAAAGTTACTCTCTGGAATGTCTTATAGCACTTCTGGCTCTGCACTCAGGCCAGAGCCAAGTTGGGCATGCACCAGCTCTGATATATAATAGAGGGAAGTGTACAAGGAGGCTGCGAGCTCACTCAGGGTGCTGACAGTCTCCATAGGCCCCTGGGTAAGGTATGTGTGTGGGGTGTGTGTGTGTGAGGGGGCTTGGCTCTGTGCTCCCAGAAGGGGTAGTGCCTCAGGAGGAAAGGGCAGGGCTGGGGCAGCCAGCTTTTAGCACTGCTTGGAGTGCGGTATCACTCCAGTGTGCCCCCCTCAGCACCGCCCGGAGTGTGGTGTGCCTCCCACCAACCCGGAATGCACGGCACTGCGGTGATGCTTTAAAGGGCCTGGGGCGCTGGCTGCCGCTGTTGCCATAGTAGCAGCAGTGGTGGCTGGGAACACTAGTTTCTTTGAGTCGCCAGATCCCGGGGGCAACTGCTTCTGTGTTGGAGGGCCTGAGAGCACTTGAGGGCTGGCTCCATGGACAGGCCTTCTGTTCAATCAGCTAGAGACTGTGGAAGGGTAGGCATGTTGCTGTCACTAGCTTCTTCAGTGTGAGTGGGGACTGGTAGGTGCTTTGCCCCTGTTCTCTTCTACTCCAAATACTGGAGCTGGCCTGGTACTTGGTCTCCAGCCTAGGTTTCCTTGATGCAGGCTATACAAGTGGCCATACTTGCTCAGTTTTGGTGGGCGGTTTAGAAGACCTATTGTGTGGTCTTCATGTACAGTACCTCAGTGCTTCTGCTGCAGTGGCCAATCCATGCTCAGCCTAGAACACACCATACATCCCAATACTCATGTTTGTAAGTTCTTTAGGGTGGTGACCATCTCTTTGTGTGTGTGCCCCCTCTCCAGCAGAGTAGGGCCCTGATTTGTTATTGGGAGCCCAAGGCACTACTACAGCACAAATAAAGAGTAATTTATTATCATTAACATTGCTGAGTTCTGACCAGGGAGCTTGATGGATTCCTAGCAAAAGTCAACAGGATGCCTATTTGTAAGCCCCACAGAACTGCATTGCTTGTGGCATTGTTTCTGAAGACTGGGCAGTTCAGTTGCCCAAATTCTTGGCTTTTCACAAATATTTATACCAGTGTTTCCTTTAGCCCAGTTCTTAACCTTGTATGCAAATGTTCTAGTATTTTAACCGGAGCCTCGCTAGGCTAGATAGGCAAAATCTTGAAAAGGAATTTTACTTCCTATGGAAATTCACGCACTGGGTTCAATCCTGACTCCCATTGAAATTAAGGGTAAAAATTCCAATTAATGGTAGCCCATTCTTAGCTTTATGCTCTTTGGATTGATACAAACATCATAGAATGGGAAAAAAGCCCACCAACTTTGAAGCTCTGCAATACAACGATCACTAAAAATCTCTTGTTATGTTCTTGGCCATGTTATTTTTGACCTCAGGTATAACCAGCAGCCAAATGACTACATATTTTGTTTGTGATGACTTGAGTCATATCCCAAGGACGAACGGAGAGACGGAATAATTCTAGGGCTCTTCTTAAGCTGTATTCATTGCCTTGCTATCTGAGGACCAGGGGTGGATATAGGGCAGGGCGAGAGGGGCGGCTGCCCCGCGCTTCAAGAAGCCCCGCGCATGCACCGTGGCGCCACCATGCATGTGCCGTGTCAAAGGGGGGCCCCGCAAAATTGTGCTGCCCTGGGCCCTGCAAAATCCTCATCTGCCCCAGCTGAGGACCTTTCTGACACATGTATCACTGCAGACAAGGAAACCAATTGCTAAATGTAACTTTATTGAACTGTCTAGTAATAAAACTCCTAACTAGCCTTAATGTTTTAATGGGAACTATAACCTTTCGCTAAAGGCAAGCATGTCAAAATTACTTGACCGTCAAAAAATCTGCTAATTTTTTACTGCTTCTTACTATCAGAACCAATTAAAATATGCCACTGATTTTGACAAAAGTTGTCTATATATAAAAAAGCCACATGTGTATATAGCTAAAATTATTATCTCTATAAAAGCTATATACAGTACCACTGGTTTAATTTCAGAGAGTGATAAATCTTTTGTTCTCTGCATGTTTAAAATGCATATTATGCAGACATGAATGGGCTTTCTCCTCCATAATTTTGAGCAGCAAGACAAGCCTTTAAACAAATGTTTTGTAATTTTATTTTGCACATTTTATTGCAGTAACTGGTTAAAGTTGGTTCATTCTCCTCTGTCCTAAGTTTAGCCGCTCTCAATAACTCACAAGTTCAGGTCACCCTGCAATCCCTACTTTCCACTTTGGTCAGATACCATATCTAACTGAATGAAATTGACCTGTTTAAGGTCTCTTCACTCCAACTAAATTATTTGATCATAGCCACAGACATCTGTTTGGGGCAGTAATTGGTTGTTTATAAGAGCAGAGGAGAGCCACCAGCAGCAGCGGCAGTAGCAAGACAATAAAAGCTAGGGACGAGCATGGAGGGCATGTAGACAGGTCCTGACAGACCACTGTCTGCTTGAGATAAGCAATGCAGATTAGTTATATGCACTCTATCTCACCGCTGGGGCCTAATAATCCCCTTTAGCACTCATTCACAGTTATGTAGCAGACAGAAAACTAATACAGGCGAGAATCAGGTCCTACTGCCTTTCCACAAATCTCAGACACAGTTTCTGGAATCTGGTAGATTTTACCGTACAATTAGTTTTAAATGTCAATTTCACGGCAGCTCATGAAATGGAAAATAGAAGAATAGTGGGTAAAGATACCCATTGCAAACTAGATTATTTGTAGAGTGAAGGATGGGTATTCAAGATGTGGCTGTCACTACTGCTTCCTTGCTTGACAGCAACAACTTGAGCAGTGGGGTAAAGGCAAAGAATGACAAAAATATAACTTGAAGGGCTAAATCACTGCAAAAATGACATGTAATTGATGTGCTTTTTGTCTCTATCACAAAGTTCATGTGAATTTTAATTGATTTGTGAAGACATGTTACAATTATTAGGGATCACAATATAGTTGCGCTTCAGGAAGACTTGCAGCTACCACAAACATGTAAAGGAGTGTGCAATTTCCTGTATTTGCCATGTTAGTGCTGCATATATGTCCTCATTCATTGTCAGACCAGAACATGACATCTGCTGTTGTCACTGTCCTGATTTAAAGGAGCTGCGGATGCAAGAATTTGACTGAGAACTCAGGTCCATGGGCATTTCGAAATATACCATGTCCCAAACTAATGGTGTGTGTGCATACATATCTGTGTATCTCTCACACACATTTGTATATATGTGCACACACACACATTCTAAATCTAGTTTATATAAATGTTTAATGTATATGTGCATATATACACCACATACATGGAGGTGGTATCCAGTGTGTGATAAATTGCATAGCCATCCTATAAATACATTCATCACAGACCATTGACCACACCACCTACACTATGCCTATTAATCTATCCTCATATATATATTGCTAAACACACACGACTGTTTTTAAAGAACATTATTAAAAGTTGCAAAGACAAGCATTCAAAAGCATTGAAGCTACCTTTGTAGCCTTAATTGAGCCTGGTTATGTGTATACAGTATAGGCTTTAATTTCCCACAGCATTTCTGCATGGGCATGCTTAATTCTGGCATTTTCCGACTTTTGAGTGCTTAACTTTGCAACTTCACTAATGTTCTTTTTTCTGTGTGAAATATATGTATTATGCTATACCTGTGGAAATTCTAGCATAGCCTGATACAAAACTCAATTGAAATCAGTGGTGAGACCCATCTTACTGACTACAATGGGTTTTGGATCAGGCCTGTCAAATACACCATGCGTACGCAGGAAGAAAGAGAATCTATAATAGGTTGTATCAGTCTAAAAGGTTTATCAGTATGAGTTTGCCTTGCTTATTAGTGACATACTATTGACATAAATCATCCCAAATAGCACTGCTATAATGACCTTTTATACATGCTTAACCTTCATCTATTCTGTACATGCCACATTTTCAAAACAATTCATTTTGGAAATGTTTAGGATGTTTGAAAATGTATTGAGGCTATTCTTTATAGCCCTTCAACTGAATTTTTATTACCTGCATAGGAGTAACATTTGCACTCCCCAGTGAGTTGGAGACTCTGCTGTGTGAACATATAACAGTAGTAATGCCTAGCTCTTATCTAGTGCTTATCATAGATTTAAAATACTTTGCAAAGCAAATCAGAATCATTATCCTCAATTTATGGATGAGGAAACCGAGACGGGATAGGGGAGGAGGAGAAGGGAACAGGAGTGACTTGCCTAGGGACACCCACCAGCCAAGCCAGAACGAGAACAAAAGTATACTGAATTCCAGTCTAGTGCTCTGTCCATTAAGCCATACTGCCAGAGGGATAGCTCTTGCCCCACAGAGTCGACAATGTGAATTAAGACATGATGCAACAAGTTGGTGTAAAGACAAATGTAAGGAGCAAGAGGGTTACAGCTTAGTTATCATGGGCCTGTGTTTTAAGTCAATAGGGAATATGGCCTATGCATGAGCCCATGAATGGGCCAGGCATGAGGACTTTGAGAGAAAACAATTAAGACTAATATTTTTTTTTTAAATAGCTTTTCTATAAATAATGAAGAGATTATTTCAAGCTTCAGTATCATTTGATCTTCCAGGGCTGTTTGTTCCATTGAAAAATGTAATTGTTCTCTTTCACTTGTAGCTTTGCAGGATTGTCAGATGTTGTTGACATTTATCATTGGTCTAGGTATAAATCCTGCTAATTCTGGAGTTTAGGGTGAGTGCAATTCCAGGCAGGAATAGTCACATTTACAAGTGAAAACTATTATTGTGGTAGCCTGTTGGAACCTGGTCAGTCATTTGGAGCACATCCACACGGCAGGGCAAAAGTCAAATTAAGCTACTCAACTTAATTTACGTTAATTGGGTAGCTGAAGTCGAAATAGCTTAACTTGTCTTTTGGCGCAGTCTACACAGCATGAAGTTGAAGGAAGAACACTCTTCCTTCAATTTCCCTTACTCCTTGTAAAATGAGGGTTGCAGGAGTCAGAGTTAGAAGTGCTCCATCTTGACATTATTTCAAAGTAACAGCTTGTTGTATGGACACACACTTTTTTATTTAGAAATAATGTCAGTTATTCCAAAATAATGCTGTTGTGTAGACATACCTTTGGCCTGTAGAATAGTCCCGGAGGAGAAGGATTGGGGGCAGAATGCAAGTGAGGTGGTCTAAAGCTCCTCATGCTGCTATTTATCACATGTGGTGTGTATAAAAGAGGATTATATAGCAGTGTGGTTTAAAGATTTTATTGCCATACGTTTGGGTTGGCAAACAATTGGCAACAAAAGTTTTATATTCCATCTGTTCTCTCTATGTGTAAACGTTTTAGGGAGTTTGAACATTTTAAAAACATAGGACTGCACTTGAGCCTCTTTAATCTGGCAACCTTGGGAAACAGGTTGTGCCTGATTATGGAATTTTCTGGACCTTGGGTGTTCATGTATACTTTTAAAAAATATTTTAAAAAGGGCTGAATTCTTATTTTGCATGTAACATAGCAATATATACAGGGTCTGGGAGGGAGGGTGCAGGAGCATGCTGGGGGTGGGAGCGTGGGGTCTGGGAGGGTGTGTGTGGAGGAGAGGGGGTGGGTCTGGGTGTCAGAGGGATGGGGTGGGACATTTACTTTGCACCCTACCGCAGGGAGGCACTGGGCTTCCTCCATTAAGGGAAAGGGGCATGGCAGCACTGAGCTGCTTCCTCCTCTTCCTTCCAGGGTCTGAACTACGGGTGCTGCTGGATCAGGGACACCCAGATTAGGTATATTTTTGATACCTCCAGTTTTATGGGAGAAGAGGTATCTGAGTACAAATTTACAGGACTCAAGGAACAAAATATACTGAATAAAAGACTTCTAAAATTAACCATCAAAACGTTTTGTATCCATAAAAATGCCATCACATTGAAGCCCCATATCTCAGGACCTTTCCTGGTTAGGAGCAGGAGTGGTGCATTTCCCTGAGCTCCAGTGCAGCTTATGTCTAGGTTCAAAAGACATAGTCTTTTGTTGGCCCAGAAATGAATATTGTCTGTAGTTTCAAGTTGGTGGAGGAAAGAAGGAAATATTTTTGTGGCAGGTTGATATTATATGGGCGAGTCTATAGTAGGAATTTACATTGTAATAGATACATCTCTCAGGGCACATCTACACTGCAGGGCAAAAGTAGAATTAAGATATTATGTTGCTGAAGTCGAAGTAGCTTAACTTGACTATTGGCATTATCTACATAGCAGGATGTCGAAGGAAGAACACTCTTTTTTTGATTTCCCTTACTCCTCATGAAATGAGGGTTACCGAAGTTGGAGTAAGAAGCTCATTATTTTGAAATTATTTTGAAATATTGAGCCTGCTGTGTAGACACACATTTTATTATTTTGAAATAATGTCAATTATTCCAAAAAGCCCACTACTGTGCAGACACCCTCAGAGGTGTGATCTAACCCTGGGTTTAGACAGTGTGAAGTCAACAGAAGAATTCTTCCATTGACTTAGCTACCACTTCTCAGGAGATTGTGGGAGAAACCTTCCTGTGAGCATAGGCAGCGTCCACACTGAAGCACTGCAGTGGTGACACTGTAGCATTTTAACTGTAAACATACCCTGAGTTCCAGAAGGATAGATTAGTTATTGAGTACAGGAGATGTGGCAAATGGCGATGATAAATGCATTTATTGCATGACTGCAATTTATCACCTCATATATGCCTACATTGATACATGAGCACACACACACACACACAAGAATAGCTGTAGTGGGGAAGTAGAAGTTTTCACTGCACAAGGAATGCAGCAATGGGCCTTGAATTTTTCCAATGACTCTTTCTAAAATATATTCATTCTCCATGCTGTAAGTTGTGAAAACCTCTAGTAGGCATTAGATAGAGAGAAAATGTCATTTCAAATAGGCTTCTTTAAAAATCCTTTTACTCCAAGGTGACATTCTTTTTACTGTATTATTTTTTCAATTTACAGTTTTTATTGAAAATATTCAAATTAATAACCAAGAGCCTGCAAAAGGCACCATGGTACATTATTCCATTAATGACAAAGTACTACACCTTCTGCTAATGACATCTTTACTTCTATGTCCAATTTATTCTCTTTATTAGCTGAGATAAACTTTCATGAGCCAAAACTCCCTTTGTGTTCTCAGCATGTTCACCTCTTTTTACCCTTATTCCCTCCGTATCCAGTGTGGAATTAGCAACACACTGAAAACCATGTGAGGCAGCATTCTGCAGTAAAGTAAAATACCTGCTTGCAGCTAATATACAGTAAAACTCCAATAGTACGGCATCCAATAGTCCGGCACTCCTGATAGTCCGGCATCAAAATGGCAAGAGCCTAGTGAGTGAGCTTCGGCAAAAAATGAGTCACAAGGTAACAGCGGCAGCAGCTGAACTGAACAAAAAGGGTAAAAAAGGCTTAAAAAACCTAAAACATTACAGTATACTGTATACAGTATGTACAATAAAAAGGGTTAAGAACACTTCATATACAGTATATAATGTATACAGTATATATATGTAACCAGCTTATAGTACCTCCTGATAGTCCGACATATCTGATAATCCGGCACCACCTAGGTCCCATAGGTTCCGGATTATTGGAAGTCTACTGTACCTATTGCCTAACTAGCAGAGGAACATGGTTGTCCTGTGTCTATTAGTGGAGACCCCCAGACAATTTCTCGGTGCTGTTTTTCCTTCCCTCTTTCTGTCTATTCCCATATTCTATCCTGTCTTTGTTTGCCACTAATCTTATGGGGTATAGACCCTATTCAGAGGTTAGCAGGGAAGGGATTACCCGTCTCCATCTGGTGAGAGGGAAGATCACAGCTGTCTGTCTGAAGTGCAGATACAGGCCCTGCATAGCTGACAGAAGAACATCAGCTTCATGTCCATTTTTTCCCCTTTTAGGGTATGTCTAGATTGCATCCCTCTGTCAGCAGAGGGATGCAGATTAGGCAGGTCGACATTGCAAATGAAGCAAGGATTTAAATATCCTGCACCTAATTTGCATAAAAATGGCTGCCATTTTTGCCAAATCAGCACTTTGTCGGCAAAAAGCAGCAGTCTAGAGGGGGATCTGTCGAGAAAGGCTTTCTTTCTCAACAGATCCCCCTCTAGACTGCCGCTTTTTGCCGACAAAGTGCTGATTCGCAAAAATGACAGCCATTTTATGCAAATTAGGTGCGGGATATTTATCCCAGATATCCCTGCTTCATTTGCAATGTTGACCTGCCTAATCTGAATCCCTCTGCTGACAGAGGGTTGCAGTCTAGACATACCTTCAGTGACTATCGCATAAGAGAAATTGCCGACTTAATTCTTAAAATCATCTTGAGTGTTCAGATGTGACCCTTCTCTGCCTGTGTCCCTGAATCAGATCGTTTTCAGCCCCAGGTACAAGCATCTTATTTGGTCATCATGGGCGGGAAAGAGGAGAAGTGATGGGGTAATAGATTCTCTCTGACTCCATGATCCAGGGGCCTACCCATGGGTGGCCCATCCCCTTTGCATCGAGACCCATTCCCACTGCTCTCCAGGACTTTCCTTATGCTTATCCCAGCCTGCCCGGCATTCCAGCTGGGGAGCAAGGCCTGGGCTCCATGGCTTACCCTGCTCCACCCAATGCTGCAGTCAGGTGAGTGGGGTCGGGGTGCCGGGGATTTACCCCCGCTGCCTATCATTGCTCCCCCACCTGAAGTCTGGGCTCACCCAAGTGGGCCCTTTTGGCTGTGCCACTGCCATGATCACATTAATGTCTGGACTGTACATATAAGTATTCCTTTGTGCCTCTACAGAAAACCTGCATCTCTGGCACGACTCTCACGTGTAATCTGGAGCTTGTTTCAAAAGGCCTATAAAATTTCTATGGGACATTTGTGACACACATAGAAGGCATTTTTATTGGGATTCTTAATTACAGAGCCTTTTAAGCTCCCCAATACAGGGGTGGATTCTCAGCTAACAAAAACTGGCATAGCTGCCTTGAAATCAGTGGGCCTTCTCTGATTTATGCCAGCTGAGCATCTGGCTCATGACTTTCAGCCTAGATTTTTTTTTTTTAATTCTGAATTGCCAACCAGAGACTTATTGTGTGAGTAGGCAATAAAGCACAATGATATTCTGACTCCATCTACATGCCTTTATTCAATATCTAATTGCCAATAGACCAAACTGCACAGTGACACTACTCTTTAGCCAAATGACCTATAAGTAGCAGGAAGTCATATGTTCACGCCCTTTTGGTCAAGATAACAGCATTCACACTTACAATGAGAGAACTCAACTGTTTTATCAGCACTTTTTTTGTGCATTTGCAAGTCTTTAAAACCTAGCCGCTTTTTGGATTTGACAACTGCACTGCAACCCACCGTTTGTCTTGGACATGTCTTGTTGGTTTATAACTGCAATGAATGAGGCAATTTATAATTGCATTGGGCTAAAACATACCCCAGGAGATACAAGCAAAGCTCTCAGGGAAGTCACATTGGAGTAACGCATGCATGTCCTAGAGTGGATTTTGGTCTTTTATTTTTATTGGCCTACAAAACAGATCTTTGGTCCAGTTTAATTAAATAATAAAATAATAATAATCTGAAGGACTATTGGCTTGAGTCTCCTTTCATTTACACTAATATAAATCTGTGGTAACTCCACTGAAAGCAATGGACTTTCATATTGGTTTTATACTAGTGTGAGGGGAATCAAACCAGTGAGTCTATCATTTTTTTAGAAGCTCAGATTATGCTGATTACTATTGCAAGGACTGGGTCCAGATTTCTAGAGGACTGAAGATAGGTTGACCTTAAGATGGTCTGCCCACCTGATTCCTAGATCACTCAATTACCGGTATTCCCACCAAGCCTGATAAAATGGGCTGCTTTTCCTAGGGCTGAAAATGAACAATATGTTTAAATGGTTTGCTGAACTGGAGATAAGCTACGTCTAGACTGCAAGCCTTTTTCGAAAGAGGTTTTTTACGAAAGATACTTTCAAAAAAGCTCCTTTGAAAAAAGAGCATCTAGACTACAATCAGCACTTTTGAAAAAGCAAGCTGCTTTTTCGAAAGAGAGCACCTAGGCAGTCTGGATGCTCTCTTTCGAAAAAGCACAGTTTACATTACATAGCGCCTTTTTTGAAAGAGCACTTTTGAAGAAAGGCTTTCTTCCTCGTGAAATGAGGAGTACCGCCGTTGAAAGAAAAGCTGCGTTCTTTCGATTTAATTTCAAAAGAACATGGCTGTAGTCTAGATGCAGGTGATGTTTTTTTTTAAAAAAGGCTACTTTTTTCGAAAAAACCCTGCAGTCTAGACACAGCCTTAGAGTGCTCAGCAGCAGCTTATGGGATTTTGCCCCAGTTTCTTAGCTGCAATAGGCATTTCATCTGGTCAACTAAGAGCAGAATTTGACCCACTGGGCCTGATTCACCCTTGCTTTGCTTTAGTTTCCAGGGCTGAGGACTGACTTCACTAGGCCCTGCCCTCCGGAAATGGCAGGACCTCAGTTGGAATGGGAGGGGCTGGGTTAGATTCCCCCAGCCAGGTCTTCAGCACGGCTTGTAGGCCACCTGGGGCTGTGGTGGCAATTTAAAGGGCCCACGCCTCTGGCTGCTGCTGTGGCTGAGGCACTGGTGGTCAGAAGCCTCTGCCCCTTTTAATTCGCCATGTCCCAGGGCAACCCTGCTTATATCTCCATTAGTTTAATGCAGAGCAATGCAGCAGTGGTGGGGGCATATGGTTCTCCAGCGTAACACTGGGAAGTAACCAGTTCAACTCTGTTGTTCACATGCATGCTGGCCCTGAAGTGGTGTTCTTTGCAGATGGAATGTTTGTGGGACCTAGCATTGAACTTACTGGGAGTCTTACATACTTAATGAACTGGAATTGAAGAGGTTAAAGATTCTCTGTATTACTGTGCTCTTCCAGTCCATTCAAATAAATAGTTTCACCAGTCACACTTCAATTTGCCTAGGCCTGGTGAGCCAGATAGATGTGTGGGGGTTTCCCATTGGCACTTTTATCCTAAATGTAAATATGTAAATGTAAATAGCCCAGGGCTTACATGCAGCTCTTGTTAGAAGAGTAGTTCATCTTAATATTCCAACCCGTTTGTCTAAGTTTTCAAACATGGGTTTGTAATAGCTTAGACTAGCCCATCAGAAGGTAATGAAAACTACCCACCCTGATCAGCATGGGCTAATAGTGTTTGAATCTGTGCTTTTGTATTACCAGTTGGCTTAAAAGCAGCCTGTGTGAGCTTTTGTAAGATCCCTACAGCTAGAAGATGGTGTGTGTGTTCTTTTCAGGTCTGTTTAATTAAAAAAAGAAAAAAGCCCAAAGAAACTCAGATACATCTCAGTTACACTTGTACATGATCAATTACTAATACATGGTCACAGCATACCTGGAAGGTAAACCTAGATTATTTTGGATAGTTTCTTAGACTGTCTTCATCACTGCAGTATCTAAATAACTTCCAGCAGTGCATTAAACACGAGTAACATCTATCATGTGTGGTTCATTATCTCTTTCATTCTCTTCCCAAAGGGAGAATTGTGCATGGAGTGGGAAGTTCTGTTTTGGTTAGTTTTGTTTTAATATTTAGAAAAAGCAGATCAGAAGAAAGAAGCCTTGCTGTTTCAGTGGAAGATGGTGAGCATTGTGATGGCCCTTAATCCTGGGGGAGTTTGTTCTACAGACTGGGAACAGCCCTGTAAAAATTCTCATACCAGAGGAATTATTTTGTCAACGATGGTTTTGAAGATAGGGATGGGTAGACCCACTGAGGGGTGGTGGTGGTGGGAGAGTGCGAGGAAGGGAAAGGAACAACTGTCCTGAGGCCTGGCAATTCAAGAAGACCTGTAGTTCTCAGCTGCCAGTAGTGGTGGTGGCAGCTGGAGCCTCAGGCCCTTTAAATGGCTGCAGAAGCACTGCATGGCATGCTCGAGGCAGCACTAATGGGAGGTGCCGAGGGCTAAATGCCCCTTGCCCTTCCCCTTCTGGGAGCACAGAGCTGCCCCCCTCGCCCAGGGGTCTAGCAAAGCTCTCAGCTCCCCTGGGGATGGGAGACCTTGAATTTGACTCAATAGTCTATGGGAGATGAGTACAGAGAACAAAGGACTCTTCTAGCGGGTCTCACAGTAGCCTGTGATGCTGAGGAATTCAAGACCGTTCCTCAATTATATTCCGAATTGATGAATTGTGGTTGGACAACATCTTTGATCTGCAATTGATCATGATCATCTTTTTGTTACATTGTGTTTTCCCTGATTTTTTCATAGTATTCATCTATCATCTCTAATTGAGATTGTAAGCTCTTCAGGGCAGGAATCACCTTTATCTTATGTTTGTACAGTGCATAGATGACAGATGACTAGTTACTACAGATTGGACCTCCCTGGTCCGGCATCCTTGGGACCCGATTGGTTCTGAATAGGGAGTTTGTTGGACCAGGAGAGGTTAACAGTGGCCAGTCTGCTGCCGGCCTCTTCTCCCTTGTCTGCTGAGCTCCCCTTCTAGCCTCCCTGCCACAGCCCTAATTTATCCACTTAGTTATTACATGCTCTTATATCTAAATCCGGTCCCATATGATCTACCTTAAGGTGTGTGGTAATGCTTAGGAAGATTGTGGGAAAATAATTTTGAATCTCAAACTTTTTTTTTTATAACTTTTTGTTATGCCTGTAGCCAACAAACTGGTATGCGGGTAGTGCATTGCTTTCCAAGGTGAAAGCAAGTGGAAGTTTGACTATGCAGTCATTACTTTCTGATGGGCCAATTAATTTTTCATTTATTCTAAAAGAAGTACAAGGGGCAGTTTCATACTTTATATTTTGCACTTCCATGGAACTTTTCATTGGACTGTCTCAAAGTGCTTTATAAATGGTAATTTTCACAACACCCATCAGAGTTTGATGAGCAGTAGTATCCCAATACTTTTCTGATTGGGAGTTGAAGAAGAAATATGAAGGGATTTTTCAAAGGCCATGTGAAGGTGGAGGTGGGAATAGAACCCAGCACTTATGGACTCCCAGACTCCTGTTCTTATCTTATAACTAACCATCCCTTAGTCAGTGGCAGAGCCAGAAATAGAACCTAGCTTCCCAATTTCCTACTCTTCGTTTTTGACAGGATCCCATCTCCTTCCTTCTCTAATTTCTACAGAAATTATAGGAGGAAAAGGAGGGAGGAGAAGAATCTGTTCCAACACTTACAGCATGAGCATGCACTGATCTAGTATTATGCATTTCCTCCTAATAAAACCTCATTTTGGATATTCGATTTCTTCCCCATAATTTAGATGAGTACATTTTTTCATGGGTATAATACTTGGCAATTAAGGATGCTTGCTTTAGTTGTAAATGGTAATTGTATAGTAGTAGAATTAAATTAATGACTTTTATTATTCTTCAGATTCTAAAGGGAACCAAATTAATATACTGGCAGTACTTTACCACATTTTATTGCTAGAAGAGCAATTTGGAAGAGGGTCTCCCTCTCTTTAAATTCTAACATGATTTCATAGCTTTAGGGAAAGACAAGGGGACACATTAGTTGCTAAAGTAGGAAAATACCTTGATTTTTTTTTTTAATGGGGCAGTTCTGGACCGATGACTACCCCTTTGGGGAATGCAGAATGGGATATAGTCAAAGTTATTATTGTAATTTAGATTGACATATTGTCTTTCAACACAAGATTCTAAGGGTACCTCTACACAGCAGAGTTATTTCAGAATAATTAACGTTATTTTGAAATAATGTCAAGGTGGATGACTTGTTACTCTGACTCCTGTAACCTTCATTCCACGAGGAGTAAGGGAAGTCAAAGGAAGAGTGTTCTTCCTTTGACTTCCTGCTGTATAGACAGCTCCAAAAGCAGAATTAAGCTACTTTGACTTCAGGTGTGCAATTAATGTAGCTGAAGTTGCGTATCTTAATTCGATTTTGGCCCTGCAGTGTGACACAGGACACAGAACTTTGCTGTGTAATTGCTAGAGCAGAAAAACATCCGATCTTGATTTAGAATGTAGAATCCATCATGACCCTAGGTAAGTTGTTCCAGGGGTTTATTACTCCCATTATTAAAAATAATTTTTATTTCTCATCTGAATGTATCTAGCTTGCGTTTTCAGCCATTGGATTGCATTGTACCTTTCTCCGCTAAACTGAAAAAGCCATTACTAAGTATCGTTTCCTCTTTAGGTACTTATAGGATCTAATCAATTCGTCCCATAACCGTCTCTTTGTTGAGCTAGATAAATTACACTCCTTGAGTCTCTCACTATAAGGCACAACATCTAATCCTCTAAACAGTCTCATGGCTCTTCTCTGACCCTTCTTTTATAATTCAAGAAATATGTTGATAAGTTGAGCACCAGAATTGGACACAGGATTACAGCACAGTTGCACTAGTGCCAAATCAAAAGTAAAATAACCTCTCTGCTTTTACAAATGACCTCTCTTCTATAAATGAGATTCCCATGTATATATATCCAAGATTTGTGTTAGCTCTTCTGGTCATAGCATCACTCTGGGCACTCCTGTCCAGCTGATTACCTTCTACCATCTTAAATACCATAGGGGCAAGAACCAATTCATTAAGTTTTGGAACATTGTGGAATTTTCAGAGACTAGAAGAAAGCTTATAAACCAATTCATAGTCTTTGCCTATGTTATTAACTAATGTGTCCTCTTGTTTTTCCCTAATGCTAAGAAATCATAAGAAATCCATCAATTCAATGTTTCCACTTCTACAGTTATATTTTGAATCCCACCAGTTAACCAGCTTTTAATCCATTTAATATGTGCCGCAATCATTTTATATCTTTTTAGTTTTTTAATCACAATGCCACATGACAGTAAGTCAAATGCCCTGTAGAAATCTAAGTATAATACATCAAGGCTATGTCTAGACTGGCATGATTTTGCGGAAATACTTTTAATGGAAAAGTTTTTCCGTTAAAAGTATTTCCGCAAAAGAGCGTCTAGATTGGCAAGGATGCCTTTACACAAAAAGTGCTTTTGCGCAAAAGCATCCGTGCCAATCTAGACACGCTTTTGTGTAAGAAAGCGCCTATGACCATTTTAGCCATCTTGCGCAAGAGGGCTTATCCCTGAGCGGGAGCATGAAAGTATTTGCGCAAGAGGGCCAGGATTTTGTACATTACAAAGTCAGTGCTCTTGCGCAAATTCAAGCGGCCAGTTTTGTGCAAAATCTTGCCAGTGTAGATGCACCCCAACAGTATTACCTTTGTCAACTAAACTGTAATCACTTAAAAAAATCTAGTTAGAATCTATTTTCCATAAACCTGTTAATCGGCATTAATTATATTTACCTCCTTTAATTCTTTATTATTTGAAACTTGTATCTGCTGTTCCATTATCTTGCCTAGGATGAACATCAAAGTGACAGGCCCATAATGATCTCTCTCGTATCATTTACCTTTTTTAAACATTTGGGCTGTGTCTACACTGCACCCCTTTTCCGGAAAAGGGATGCAGATGAGACAAGTCGGAATTGCAAATGCAGTGGGGATTTAAATTTTCCCTGCTCCATTTGCACGAACATGGCTGCCACTTTTTTCCGGCTCAGGGCTTTGCCGGAAAAAAGCGCCAGTCTTGACGGGGATCTTTCGGAAAATAAAGCCTTTTCCAAAAGGTCCCTTATTCCTGATTTTAAGAGGAATAAGGGACCTTTCGGAAAAGGCCTTATTTTCCGAAAGATCCCCGTCTAGACTGGTGCTTTTTTCCGGCAAAGCCCCGAGCCGGAAAAAAGCGGCAGCCATGTTTATACAAATGAAGTGGGGAAAATTTAAATCCCCGCTTCATTTGCAATTCCAACTTGTCTCATCTGCATCCCTTTTCCAGAAAAGGGGTGCAGTGTAGACACAGCCTTGGTATAACATAAGCTTTCTTCTATTTTTCTGGAAATTCCCCAACGTTCCAAAACTTAATGAAAATCAATCATAACAATCTAGAGAGCCCATGAGTTCACTCTTTTGAGACTCTTGGATGCAAGTTATCTGGATCTGATGATGATAAAATAAGTAGCTACTGTTTTAACATCCCCCTGTGATACCAGTGGGTTAGAAAGAGTGTTAGCATATGATATGAATGCATCATCTGCTTTTTTCCCCAAATACTGAACAAAAATATTTATTAAATGCTCTGCTTTTTCTGCATTATTGTTGATAATTCTACCTTAATTCTACCATATCTAGTAATGGACCAATACCATTTTCAGGATTCTTTTTGTTCCTAATATTATTAAAATTGCTCTTATTATTCTTGACTCTGCTGATGATAGGGTTCTTCTTGTTTCCTTTAGCTTCTCGTATCAATTTTCTACGTTTCCTAGCTTTGGATTTATATTCATTAATATCAATTACCCCTTTCTTCCATTTGTTATGTGTATTTTTATTTTTATAGTTGTCAACACTTCCCCTATAAATCATGTGGTTATTTTAACTAATATGGCCACCATTCTCAATTGTAGGATTATGGCATTTTGGGCATTGGCTAAAGTGCTTTTAAACAATTCCCAACAATTATACATATCTGTGTGATGAAATGCTTCCTGCCAGCTGATATGGCTGATTATTGCTTTCGGTGTTGTGAAATTGGCCCCTTTAAAGCATCTATATCTAAGTCATTGTTAAGCACAAGGGGTTAAATTCTGTGCTGTGCCATCAGGACTTTGCCTTAAGATTTTAAATGTACATTTAATATTGTCATAAGGTGTTTCATGCAATCGGTCAAATTGACAACACATTTTATAATTGGCCCAGTTTAAGTCTTACATGCTACTGTTAATGTAAGCTTTATTTCACCTATCCAGCTGGGCAGATTGCTTTTAAACTCTTAGAGTAAGTGGCTAGCTAGAGGACTCAGTGAGAATATTCATTTGTTTTACAACCAGAGCTGCCCTTATCTTCTGATACTCAAATACGCAAGTATATTTGTCTCCCTCTGATGAAATATAATATTGATGTCGCCTTCAAGAAATATAGTGCAATGTGTTGCTTTTTCTTCTGTTTTGCACTTTGTGTAAACATGCAAACGTTTGGCTGACACCCCAGTGTGATGGCAGCCAATAGACTAAACACTTACCCTCGCTGCTGTTGTGTAACCATGGGCAATTTATCTCCGTCTCACCTCTCTTAAAACACTTTTATCAAAATTGGCGGTCAAACAGCACTGAACCATGGTGGCCTCAATCTTAAATGCTGTGGTGCAGATTTTAATTTGGGAAAGATTAATGCGCTCTCAAGTGTTAATGCTACAGCTTTCTGTTATCTACACTGATGGGTGTCAGCTAATTTCTGCAGAAGGATTGTAAAGCAAACTGTGCATGTTGATGTTTCGGAAGCCAAAGCTGCAGAATGGCCAGATAATAGAGAGGGGAATGGAACCATTTTCTCAAATTTCTTTTAAATTAGAAAATGTTTCCCCCTGTCTTTCTAAAGCTTGAGCTACTGAGTCAATTCCACTCAAGCTGATTCTTGAAGATACAGGGAATATTTCATTTAAAGGAGCAGTAAAAGTGTCAAAAGATACTTTATCAAGGTCTCTTTTAGATTGAAGATAACAAACCATCTTATAACAAATATAGACCAATAGGAAGCTTTGTAATTTCCAGTACAGTAGAAGTTCCTACAGTCTCTGTCTCCATTATTGCTTCTGGATTTTTTTTCCATAGCCATGTACAATCTGTTTTAATCACTGCAAGCATTTTCTCATTTAGCAAATTAATGCCAGCTATTATTCAACTGATTTATTTTTCAGTATCATATTGTTTATGGAACATGGTTGGAGTTTGAGTTGTTGCTTTCAATAGGGCAAAGCGACTTTTGTGACTGGGAGGGAGGTGTCAAAAGATGATGCACAATAACATTCTATTTGTATAGAATAATTTATACCGGAAGAGGAGGAAATGGCAGTGAAACTCATAAAACTTGTTCCAGCAATGATCCAGGTCAAGGGGCTAATTGTGAATCGCATGAATAAGAGTCACTGGCCCAACCACATTAAACAGTCTTGATAACATCATCCAGAATAGCCAATTATCTTGTGTGTTATAAAGAGGTCCTGTTACCATTTAAAATGGATTATAGAAGGGGAAAATATAATACAAAGCATGTGTGAAAGGGTGATTTTAAAGGGGTCTTTTGCAGCTGGGCTTATACCAGAGGGCTGAAGCAGAAACCCTTTAGAGAGAGTGAAATGCACATATTTTAATGATTTTATGAACTGAATGACCACTCACCCCATCCAAGCTAGAGTTCAGCCTTTCCCGGATTACTTGAAAATTCCATTTCTTTCTGAAAACCATGTCCCTTCTCTAGTTACAAATAAGAACCAAAATTACAATCATTGGGCAGCATTGGTTAAAAGTGCTTGTTGCAGTATTTTTACCCTTGTTTTGGTCATTTGGGAGAGCACTTTCACTGTTCTCTGCTGTGTGATCAGAAAGACCCTAGTCCTGCAAGTTGGTCTGGTGGGGGAGACCAGCAACTAATGTGGAACCCCATTCGAGTCTACACTAAATCTCTCTCATCTGTTATAGTCCACTTGGTACATGCCTCCCTGGGCAGGCAGTTTGTACTTCTCTGCACCTGTGGGTGAATCATACTCCTGGTCTGTATCAGAACTATATCAGGGGAATGAAGTAGCTACGATTCAATATTTAAAGCTATTTTATGGCACTCATTATAGTGTCTGAGAGCCTCAATTAGATTAATGAATTCCTTCTCACAATACCTGTGTGGTAGGAAAATTTTAACGCCACTTTACAGAAAGGAAAACTGATGCTCAGAGAAGGAAATGGCTTGCTCCAAAATACAGAGGAAGTGTAAGATCTTGTCTATGCTACAACTTGATCTGTTGATTGTGTCTGTCTGCCCACCCATCTGTAAGGCTGTTTGTTCAAGAACTCCTCCTAAACAATAAGAGCGAGGACCACCAAATTTGGCATGTAGCTTCCTCTTATTTTAGTTTAAAGCATGGTCTAGATTGGTTGTGTCAAGAAAATAGAATGTGCCTGGAATCTGATTGTTCTCCATAACACGGACAGGGAGGGTTCTGAGAGCGAGGACAGTTATGCTCAGCAATGACCACTGGGAGAAGCGAGCATGGGTCAGTCATAGTGCAGTGACCACAGGGGAGTGGCTGCACCAGGAAGAGAGTGGTAGTGTAGATGTAGCCTATGCAGAGCTAGGTACAGAACTCAGCTCACCTGAATCCCAGTCTAGTGTTTTTTAATCATAAGACTGTCTCACAGGGAGCTGTGTAGTCAGCATGTGGAGGATGGTACAAGGATAACAGGTTATCTGGCTAAAAGGGTGGTGATAGATGGAAAGGGTATTGTCTCTGATTCTATACTATTTGAAGGGGAAGATGCAAATGTAACACTTTTGGGGTAACTGCAACTTTAATTAACCCTGCTTGGTGGTCTGCAAGTGGAATGACCTGTCATATTTCAGGCCTCTGGTCATTCTCTTTCTCTAGGAAGGGATCTGCAGCTCTCTCCCTCCTATCTGGGGATCCAGGGAATTCAGTGTGGTTCTCCTCAGCAGATACCACCAAGAGAGTAGCCTGTGTGTTTTTCTTTCTCTTCAAAAAGGCTTTGCCTATAGAATGCCCTAGGTAATAGAAACCAGATAGTTCTTTTCAAGGCGGAGGACATTTATATAAAGACAAAAGCATATATAGAAACATAGGAAACAAAGAGATCTAAATGTTTTGGTAGCACCCATCAATCCATTGGAGCTTCTGGAGGGTTTCGGTATATCCAACCTTTCAGTAGCATTGATTCCTCACTTGGACAGAAGATCATGTGCCTTTGTTGAATCAAAAAGCTGTCACCCCTCTGTCAGGTAAAACTCAGCTTTTTATATCTAAAACTTGTCTTCTGGTCTTGTCTACATGACAAGTTAGTATGCAGCAAGTCAGCACATAAGATTACTACACACTAGTTGGCTATAAAGACTGCTGCCATGGGGTAGAACACAATTTTTTCCCACAATTGCCCATAGAATGTACATAAAGTTAATACAATAGTCCTCCAAATAGACAGATTTTTGACTTTCAGAAATATAGGTTGTTTTTTTTTAAGAACTACATCAATCTTATGTGTTTTATTGCTTAAGGTCCCATACATTTCCAGTTTTAATTCTGCCCTAACAAAGCTTTATGTAGGCATTTCCTGGGTTTTTTTGGTTTTGTTTTTAAGTTTTTGTTTTGGTGAGTTTTCTTGTTAGGACAACATTTCTTAAATAAGTAGTCAATTCATTTGAATGTGTTTTAATATTATTAATTATCAATACAGCCTGTGGTCAAAATTTCCTTTGGAAGGTAATTTTTGAATACACTGAAATTAATAATCCTTTTCAAAATGGCACTTTAATAATAGATTCTCTGCAGACTCTCCTATGCTGTATTTTGTAACAAAGCTTGGCCAATGTGTCTTGAAATATCACGAATCATGGAGTGAGAATCAAAATACATAATTAAGGCCCAAAATGTCAAGGATGGTTGTCCAAACTTTGGCAGCTAAAATCATATTTAGCAACCAACCTAAGTGCTTGATTATTAAAGGTAGTGAGAATCTGCTGTTTGCATTGATTTTCACCTGAAACAAAGAAAGATCTTGTGCTTCAATGAGGCATAAAGGATCTGACGACAAAGGGTTCTGGGGTCGGCTGATCCCTGTCTAAACTACCGTGCTGTGACAACAATCAGCTGACTGGCACATCACGGCGGCCATTTTGATGTAAATGAAGTGGCGATTATTTAAATAGACGCTTCATTTTGCTATGTCTAGTAAACTCATCTACCTGGCTTCGTCGACAGAGCCATATAGTCTAGACACACTCTATGTGATTGAAAATGGGCAACAGAAATCTCTGGGGAAAAATACATACACAAACCTTAAAAGGGTACAAATTCTGTAGGGTAAAGGGACCCTGGGGGGTGATCAGGCTTTTTTTATTGGGAACAAAATCTTTTGTTTTTGTGTTCAAATGGTTTCAGATATGCAGGAATAGCTTGTCATAAAACTCATAGAATTTAAGCCCTGTGCATGTCGTTAAGAAGACAGCTGTTAATTGCTGATGAAATTAATTGAATGGTTAAAATCTAGTTTGAGTTTTCATAGATTTATTCATGATGTCTGTAATTGTATTTTTGTAAGTGGAATAAGTACCTTATTCTTTTTAAAATTATAACACCTTCATGTATCTCTTGCCATCCCATATTCTGGAGCTGAGCATGCACAATTTTAAAAATGGGATTCTAGAAACTCTTCATATCAAAGTAAAATGCTTGTTTTTCATACAGGAATTAGAGTGTAACATAATTGAGCTCACTGAAATGAGTTCAGCATCTTCCAGAGAACAAAATCATTGAGCCTAGAGACTAAATTTAACAGCCTAATAGAAATATGCAGGTGAAGGTACAATTAATTTTAATTACTAGACTATACATTGTTAGTTGCACAGCCATGAGTAAAATTAAAATGGCAATCACAATTAGAAAATTGCAACCTCATTGTGCAACAAATTAGTCACAAATTAAAAGTCCAGGAACTATAATACATCCGCTGTATTGCTTTATGACCATTACTGGCTTGAAATGGATTTTATTTCTTTGATGCCTTGTCCACCTCTTTACACCTTATCTTTGTTTAGGATCTCTGGCCCCTTCCCAGATGTCGAATCTATAAAAAAAGAACTCGTATGGGTTAGAGGGTTATGACTTCCCCATTCACTGTTGGCAGATGCCCATACAGGGACAATCCTGCTCATAGAAAAAGAGCATAGGACAGTTTGTCACATTCATTTCAATTAAATTTCCATAGCCAACTAAATGGTATTCAGGGGATAATAAGCGAGGTCCATTTGTGATATGACCTTGTTAGAAGGTATCAAGCCAGCTGAAGAAGTGCATTTAGACGCATTAACTTACGCCTTTGTCTGCCTCGCTCCCTGCTGTGTGTACATGACACCAGGAGGGGCTTTGTCAATGCTGAGGATTTCGGTCACTGGTGCAAACTCCTATTGCGGGGGTGGGGAAGCTCCGGCACACTGACCCAACGTGGTTTGTCAGGGTTAGCCCCTAATGGGCCACCAGATGCTATGTTTACCTCAACGTCCACAGGCACAGCTGCTCACAGATCCTGTTGGCTGCTATGGGAAGGGGTGGCCCGGCCCGCGCCGCTTCCCACAGCTCCCATTGGTCGGGAACAGCAAACCGCAGCCCACTGAAGCTGTGAAGGCATCTGGTGGTCCATCGGGGGGCTACCCCTAACAAACTGCATCTGGCCCATGGGCCACAGGTCCCTCAACCTGCTTTAGACTTACCTCCTCCTAGTTACATCCTTATCTTACTTTTGGGTGATGCAGCCTGCATGGGATTCTTGCAGGAAGGGGCTGTTGCTGAGTCCCTGTTGTGGACCTATGTCACCCCTCTCAAAACCAACCTGCTCAGCACGACTGTGCTATGGAGATCCCGGGAGGACAGAACTGCCCCTTGTGTGTGAGCACCTTGCCATTATTTAGAAGTGTGTTTTTTCTACACTAGTACCCCTGAAACCATTTTTTCAGTGGCATCCAAGTTGTCTATTCCCCTGGACTACCATTGAGTGTATGCGA
This sequence comes from Pelodiscus sinensis, assembly GCF_049634645.1. Classification (NCBI taxonomy): domain Eukaryota; kingdom Metazoa; phylum Chordata; order Testudines; family Trionychidae; genus Pelodiscus; species Pelodiscus sinensis. Next base: position 120,566,627 of record NC_134715.1, on the reverse strand, counting down.
CTGGCACAAAAAGGAGCAAAATCTGACTGAGTTGTGTTGGTGCTACCACTATAACAACAACAATAGTCTGATAGACAACAGAGTGTGCAAATGTCAAATGGCACAAGGACCTTGAACTCTCTCATTACCAGGAAATATGCCTTGTCCTGGAGCTGCCTGATATTCCTGATGGAATAAAGAGCATGATCTTTTTCATGACTCTAAAGGTCTAGAACTCTTCTAAATATGTATCAATATACAGATGATACCAAATACACAAAAACAGCATTTTGGATTTTTTTGTATAATAAATTAATACACGCCATTGGGAGTATGGTGCCTTTAGGAAGTAACTAAATTCTGCCCTTGTGGCATCGCCGTCATCCTCATAAATATTTATCATTTGTGTCACTTTGGACCTGCTGGCGTAAAAGCACTTCAAAAGGAAAATATTATTAACCCCAATTTACAGAAAGGGAAATGGAGGATGAGAACATTGATGCGGCTTGCCCACGTTTACACAGCCTAGTGGTAGAGTCAGGAACAGAACACCGGTTTCCTGATTCTCATTCCTTGTCCCTGTCTGCTGGATTACACCATCATTAACTTTGTGATCTAGTAAGTGTTTTCCTATCTCTTGCTATTATGATCCTGTGTTGTTGTATGAGAGCTAGAAGCCCTCGGCATTGCAGTGATTCACCGAGTAATGAAACTGACAGGATGATACCTCCAGTGACTGTATATGTAGTCAATGCAGTCAGTCGCTCGAAGGGTGAAATGTTGATGTGAGGAATTATTTGCTTTATTTCCCTTCCTCCACCTTAGCTTTTCACTGGTAAGAAATTGACCCTATCCATGAGCCTGGGGTTTTCTGGTGTTCAAATTCATGGAAGAGCTGAAACACAAATATCTTGTGATTTGGGTCAATGGCTTTGCATTAATATTTGCAGTTAGTAATAAGTGGGTACATCCTCATGGGAAAGCTGCAAAAATGGAAATGTCGTCTTGTAGACGTGTCTTCAAGAAACCAAGGTCTGCAACTGACAGATCAATTGGAGAGGTGTCTTTTTTAGCTTTACTCTTTTAGCTCTGGAACTCGGTGACTTCGGAACTCCTTGGCATTAGGGGTGAAGTTAAGGAAGATAAAGACTAACTTGGATTCAAAACTTCCTGTGTATGTAACAAATAGTGCAGATGCAGTGTTCAGCCATTTGTTTTTAAACCCTGTAATTTGAAACATACTTGCCAAATACCCCAGAACAATCTCCTGTTACCCGAAAGATATCCTTCAGAATAGCCCCAGGCATCATATATGTTGCCTAATTTCCCTATAAAGAACTAATTATAAATCTGCCTGGTAAATGCTTTTGTTTTTACATAGTGTAATGGATTCCAATAGAAAACATAAGTCTGAGCATGTAGCTTTGAAATTAACTAAACAATGTAACAGCCTTTTAAAAAGGAATAGGAACCCTTCATCTCTGATTTTATTTTATGTTGGTATAGAGACCATGCTTCAGTGACTTCCTTTAATCTAGTCACTGGACTGAAGAAATAACACAGAAAGGAAAACCGCTTGAGTATCTGATGTATATGGTAAATGGTCATTTCAGGGACTACGCACTATGGGCCACAAACCTAGAGTTTAATTTAATTGGTTGAAATTAAAAAAAACATTCATGCCTCATGAAATTATAACCTTTGCCCCTCATGTGTCAGCTATGTCTGACACTAGCCTTGTTGTTTAGAGATGAAATCCCTCCCCTATTTAAATGGAAGCTCCTGAGGGACCTACAGTGAGGGGAAGCAGGTGGCTCTTCTGTGATGGATCACTATTCCATTCAGTTAACTTCTGCAGCATTGCTTTCAAAGGACTGTGTGTTTCTTTGCTTTAATCAGCAACACCCCCGAGTTTGAAAAGCTCCATTTTTAAAACATGGAAAAAAATGTGTGTTACAAAGAAAGGATGCCACTGAGTGCACACACGGGACGTTAAATATATGTGGATAAAGCTCTGCATTAAGACTCATCAGACCTACTTTCTAGGTCTGGCTCTGCTGATGATCTACTGTGTGAGTTTAGGCAAGTCACTTCACCTCTCTTATTATTTCCTTTACCATCCTTTTTCAGTCTTGCTGCTTTAAACTGTAAGCTCTTTAGGGAAAGAAAGATTGCATTTTTTAAACAAAAGCTAATATGAATAGATGCCCTCTCATTACTATTTTAGGCTAGAATTTTCAAAGAGGCCTAATGAAGTTAGGTATCAAAATTCCCTTGATTTTCAATGGGATTTGGGTGCTTCGCTCCATTATGATATCCGCCTCAGTGTTTATGGAAGACGCCTGGCTTGCTTCCTGTTCTGCATACTGGATAATAACATGAGAAGTCCCTGTGTTTCTATAAACAAGCATTCCAGCCATATGGATACAGACTGATTTCCTGGTGTCTCCTTCTGCATTCTGCGCTCCTCTCGTTAAGGGTATGTCTACACAGCAGTCTTATTTCAGAATAACTGACGTTGTTCCGAAATAACCAAATGCGCATCTACGCTACAAGCCTTTATTCCAAAATAATGTCGAGCTGCAGGCATTTACTCTGACTCGTGGTAACTATCATTTTACAAAGAGTAAGGGAAGTCGAAGGAAGAGTGTTCTTCTTTTGACTTCTTGCTGTGTAGATAGCGTCAAAAGCCGAATTAAGCTATTTTGAATTCAGCTACATCAATTGCGTAGCTTAAGTTACAGTAGCTTTTGCCCTGTGGTGTAGACATATCTTAAGCTCCAGGCAGGTTGATACATGTTAGACAGAACTAGAAGTTGCAGTCCTCTGTTTATCCAAGAAGTGCAGGTGGACCTATCACCTATCACAATGTCCATCACTATGCCACAATGCCCTGGTAGTAATGTCAGTTAGTATGAAAGACTAGTTTAAACATCTTGGTCTATTAATTCTTTAGCCTATATGTTGAGAATGCACCAAGGGTGCCAGTGAGTACCAATTCTATTGTGTTTGTGTGCTATGGACACAAGTTCACTTCTGGTCACCCCTTTCAAAAAGAATGTGGAGGAAATAAAGGGTTTGCAGAGATGGTTGATGAAAATGAGCAATATGGCAAAACTTTATATGAAGAAAGACTGAAAAGTCAGGGTCTGTTTACTTTTAGGGATGAGATGACTAAGACGGGACGTGATACAAGTATACAAAACAATGAGTGGCATAAGGAAATGTATATGAAGAACTTTTCCTCACCCTTTTGCATAATATAAGAAAGGACAAAGCAACATTCAATGGAATTGAGAGTTAGCAAATTAAAAACACATGAAAAACTACTTTCCCACAAAATATGCACTTACTCTGTGGAACTCATTGCCTCAAGAGGACCAGAATTTAGCAGGATTCACAAAAGGATTGGACATTTATACAGCTAATAAGAATATCCAGAACTGGTATTTTAAAATAAGAGTTTTTCAAGGGATGTAAACCACATGCTTCATTGAGAGACTGGAAGAAACTTTCCTTGGGGCAGATATCCCATAACTTCATGCTGCAGGGTTTCTTGTACCTTCTATTGATGTAACTGGTGCAAGCCACTTTTGATGACAGGCTAATGGAGTAGATGGTCCACAAGTCCACTCCACTATGACACTATATTTTTAGGTTATTGGTATGTAAACCCAAAGTATTTTCAGTGTTCTGTCAGAGTAGCAACACAGAAAAAATTGACTGAATGTCTGGAGTGTTATATTATAGATCTATATCAATATGACTCAAGTGGAGCTTCATTTTCAGAGGTACTGAACACTTGCAACTCCAGTGGACATAGGTGGGAGCTGTGGGATCTTGGCACCTCTAAAAATCAAGTACTTAGTCCTTTTTTTTTTTTTTTGGCTTTGGGACCTAAGAAAATTAAGACTACTTCCTCGCCTCTGTTAAATAGCTAAATAAACAAATTGATCAGACAATATTATTTTAAGAGTAGCAGAATCCTAATTTCTTTAAAATCCATTCAATCAGACTTGGTGTCTTTGTCCTCGTGACAGATGTGACAAACACAAATGTATTTTGAGATTATTATATTTAACTTTGAATACTACAGGTTGAACCTCTCTCATCCGGAATTACCTGGTCTGGCAACATCCATGGTCTGGACCAGAGAGTCTCAGCCACAGAGGTTGCCCATGGCTGGGCATAGTTGATCTGGCAGCCCGGTAGCACATGGGAAGTCCCAGCAGCTTGGCAGCTGCAGGAATGGCAGACCAGAGCAGAGCCCTGCTGTGTGGACATGGAGCCCTGGCTAACGGCCTGGAGCAGAAGTCCAGACTAACAGCAGAGTCCCACTGGCAGCCCATAGGGCCAGTGGCCATGCCCAGGGCCTGGCCAGGGGGCTGGAAGCCGGAGCAGAGCCTTGGAAAGGGGAACCAGCCCACAGAGCTGATGGGTGGTATCGGGGACCTGCCAGCACAATGGAGGCAGTGGTGCTGGTCGTAGCTGGCAGGCCAGGAGAAGAACACCAGAGGCCTGACCTCCCTGGTCCAGCAAACTCACTTTTTGGGATAGCTCAGGTCCTGAGATTGCTGGATCAGGGAGGGCCAACCTGTAGAACAGGAAGGGACCTCGAGAGGTCATCAAATACAGTCCTCTGCCCTCATGGCAGGGCCAAGCACCATCTAGATCATCTCTGATAGATGTTTGTCTAACTTGCTCTTAAGTATCTCCAATGATGAAAATCTCCCAAAGCAATTTATTCCGGTGTTTAACCACCCTGACTGTTAGGAAGTTTTTCCTCATGTCAAAACTAAACCTTCCTTGCTGCAATTTAAGACGATTGCTTCTTGTCCTATCATCAGATGTTAAGGAGAAATTTTTTTCTCCATCTTCCTTGTAGTGACCTTTTAGGTACTTGAAAAATGTTATCATGTCCCCTCTCAGTCTCCTCATTGAGTAATGGGCCTACCCTGTAAGGCTGAACAAGTTATTGTAAGGCCAATCCTCGAACACATGAGCACTACAAAGACTATTATATTGAAATGGGCCAGTCAATATGGGTTCAGATAATTTTCATAGACTTTTATCAACAAGTATTTGGGCATTCCTGGCTCACAGAAAAGTGCAGGGTAGAAGAAAGGGCGAGAGAAATGGGGTGTCTTGTGGACTCTGAAAACACTAGGGAATAATTAATATAAAATGACAAACCTGATTACTTAAATACCCAGTCCTTTGAGGCCTGACTCCCTGGGGAAAGGGGCAATGACTTATTTTTGTCACTGTTCAGCGGGCTGGGAGATTAAAGTCAGAGTTAGGAGTCTAAAAAGCCAGTCTGCACTGACTTTTGATTCAGCAAATGGTCTTGAATTTTTGGACAAGGAGGTGCGGTCTAACTCTGTCACAAAATTGGAAGGACTTTAACCTACCAATATCCCTCTCCATTACACAACAGGGGACTTGGTCAGCTTTTGGTATGTTGAGTGTGTGTCTAGACCTATTTATTGTTTCAGGTTTTCTCCATATGCATTTGTCCTTAAGTAAAGGAACTCTGCTTTGGAAGAGTTGTGTGGGCATTTGTAACAACTGGACAAGTCTTTGATGAGAAATTTAAGCATAGAAGCTGGCCATTAGTCAGAGATTCTAGGGAGATATGAGTGGAAGGGGATAGAAGCCTAAACTCATGTCCAGGAGAGAGAGGGATGTGGATCCGTGCCCAGAAAGAGGTAACAACACACAGGCCCAGAGAACATTCCTCTTACCAGGAAGGCCAAGAGTTTTCAGTAGGACTGTTATTTAGCATCAGCACATCACAAACTGGAAGGAAATTAAGGTAGATATGTAGTATCAGGATGGCTATCCCATGCTTAATGACATCGGGTATGTCTACACTACCACCCTAGTTCGAACTAGGGTGGTTAATGTAGTCAATCAAAGTTGCAAATGAAGCCCGGGATTTAAATATCCCGGGCTTCATTTGCATCTTGCCGGGCGCCGCCATTTTTAAATCCCCGGTAGTTGGGACTCCGTGCCCGCGGCTACACACGGCATGGAGTAGGTAGTTCGAATTAGGCTTTCTAATTCGAACTACTGTTACACCTCATTCCACAAATTAGAAAGCCTAATTCGAACTACCTACTCCGTGCCGCAATTGACTACATTAACCACCCTAGTTCGAACTAGGGTGGTAGTGTAGACATACCCATCTTGTGTAGTGACAACCCTTGGCTCAAGTGCTAATTCCCCAGGGATGCAGCCACATTTAAAAAAGAGTCAGGGGCAAGGACTGATGAGAGTGAAAATGCATTAATGCTGCAGCAGTAGTCAGGGACATCTACAAGAGTTAATACTGGTTAAGGAAGCCAGTCCCCTTATCTCTTTCCAATGGTTGTAATTTCTGGTCCTGATCCAAAGCCCACCTAAGTCAGTGGAAAGACTTCACATTGCTGTCACTGGGTTAAGGAGCAGCAACCTGAATTTACTTCTAGGTGTTAAACTCAGTAGAAGGAGAGTTTAGTTCAACAATATACATGCGCGAGTGTGTGGGGGGGGATGTTTATTTTCTTATTGGAGATTGTTGGGTGTACAAGTCCCATTAATGGGAAATGAAGGTGACTGATGTGTGAGTCCTCATCATGTGATCAGGAGCAGGCATCTAATAGAAGTTTTAGGTTCTGTTTGGAATTGGGAAAGAGCTGCATCAACCTACTCCCATTCCAAAAATAACAAAAAAAATCTCACGTGAATCCTTCATTCCTTTTTCAGGCAAGAAAGGTTCCAATGGGATATAGGGAGATGTGGGATTTTTAGCATCGCGTGGTAGTCTGCTTCTGCAACGTGCTGATGAAAGGATATATACATGATCACTAAGCCTCACATCGAGGGAGGAGCCTTCCCTTCTTTGAGCATAGATAATGCTTTTAAAAAGTCAGCAGACACCAAGTAACCACAGCCTCACAGTTTTAATCCTTTTGCTGGAGATTGGTAGAAGATTTGGTGGGGAGGGGCCAGGGTACGTCTCTTCTTGTTATCAGAGAGTAGGACAATGCTATTAGACATGAAGCAGGGAGAGAAATCTTGCTTGATAAGAGTTAAGGGGAGTGAAAGGATAAATGCTTTCATTTCTTGGGGAGGGAATAATGAAGTGTCGGGGGCTAACTTTAGCAAAACTTGTTATTCTATCCCTGACTTGCCTATCAGGTGTTTTGTGCACAGGACTGCAAATAGCATTGCTCCATTAAGTCAGCTCTGTTCACGAGGTTTTGTGTAGTGCAGAGATGGCTGGCTGTATTTCCCTTCTTCGGTGCACTGAATCACCTGTTTTGATTCCTTTCTGGGAAATGGCTTTTGCATGGCAAACTTACCCTTCTAAAGCTGCATTTTCTTTTGGAGATACAAGTTGGTGCACTATAGAATGGGCTGTGTCACAGGCAACACTGCATTATAGGGCAATGTTTGTATGTAATAAATGTGGCTTCATACCCACAGAAGCCAAAATAATTTCCTGGGATGGAATATGTGACTCTTGACACGCAAATACTTCTAGAAGATCTCTACCACCTGCGCTAAAGGAGATCTTCCCTTGGAAAGTGTCTGGGTGTGTGTGTGGGGGGATCTGTTCTCTTCTTGAATAGAGTTGGATTTATGCAGTCCCTTTAACAGAAGATGAAGGTGACAGATGTGTGAGTCTTCCTCACATGAAGAGGTTTACCCACCAAAGAGAAAAAAAGAATGGGACTGGTTACACAACAGCTACATTAACATAATCCCCTTCATAAAGCAGGCTGCTATATCACTCATGCCAGCCACCAGAGGGAAACAAGATCATGTGTCTAGAACCATTACAAGCTCCTCCTCTCAAGAAACAGCCTATTACTAAGTGTCTGAGATCCATAAGAATTCCAGTGCCATTTTGTACTATCCATGGCACAAGGATCACAAGAACCGATAACTTTCATCTTCACAGCCCTCCACTGCTGGAGTTTAAGCAGAATGCCCTTACCCTCAGCTTTGTAGCAAGCTGTTCTAATGATGGGCCAGTCACTAAGGTTATGTCTACACTTCTGGCTTTTGCAAAAACAAGCAAAACAGAAAAAAAGTTTCCTTTTTGCACAAAACCCCCTTTTTGTGCAAGATCCTTATGCATCCACACTGCTTGTTTTTGCACAAAAACCCCTTGCATAAAACCAGCTCAACTAGATTATGCAAATGAAGCACGACAATATGCTAATCAGTGCTTAATTTGCATACTCCCTGCTGGCAAAAGCCGGCAGTGTAGATAAAGCCTAAAAGTAGACAGTCACACACCCTCTGAGGGTATGTCTACACTGCGGAGCTATTTTGGGATAGTGGAAGAATCACGAAATAGCTATTCCATGTCTATTGAAGCAGCCTGCTATTTTGAAATAGATTTTAAAATAATGGGCGGCTTATCCTTACATCCTGGTAGGGGCTAAGGGGCATTTCAAAATAGCATTTTATTTCAAAATTTGGCATTGTGTAGACAGCTCCAAATTACAATATAAGCTATTTCAAAATGCACTCGAAATAAGCTGCACAATTTGCATAGTGCAAATTGTGTAGCTTATTTCAAGCTAAGGATGCTATATCGACGCAACCTGAGTGCTGAAGTAATAGAGTGTATGCAGAAGGAGTTGTGCACCTCTGAAAGTCTCCGGTTCTGAACAGGGTCACATTTTTTTGCCCCCTTGTAATTGACTACAAGGTCCCTGATCAAAACTTCATTCAAACAAATGGAAAGGGGATAGGGATACTGTTGCCAATAGTACTCTTAGGATAATGCTACCAACATACCCAAATAGGGCCCTCGATCCTGCCATGAGGTATGTGACAATTTTACTTACGATAGCCCCGTTAGCGGCAGGTATCAAAGCGCTGACAGTTCCTCTAATGGAGCATCCACTCTCTAAAGCACCTATTCCATCCTGCTCTCTCCTCCATCAATATTTGGGTTAGCTGGGTGCCTCTTACGCCAACAGTCAGTGATTTTTTTCTTCAAATGACCCCTCTCCCCATGTTGCTGGTGCATTGGATGTAGTGTTTGGCTAGCATGTATGCACTGCAGTACTCCTTGTGGTTGCTTGATGACTGGGTGGGTTGCATATTGTAGGTATATAGAGTGTAGGAAAATCAAAAACAGGGAGCTAGATGAGGTCCTGTTTTGCAGATGGTCCCAGAAAAGGAAGAACTGGCCATGGCTATATTTCCTCTGGAAAAGATGTCTCTGAAATCATTGGTAATTATCCAAGTACATGATCTCAGTTTTACATCACCAGAATTGTATTATCTCTAGCTTATGGGATGTGTTCCTAGAACATCTGGATCTGAGTTTCCCATGTTCAAATGTCAGGGCAAAATTTCTCTCTGATAAGCTCTGTAGAAGTCAGAGCCGTGGATCGTGCAGCCTTCCCTCCCTGATAGCAGTTTGGCGCTTATAGTCACCCATCCAACATCCTGCCTTGCTAAGAGAGAAAAAATGCTGTGTTTGGGGGGTTAAGGGTGAGTAGGACGGAAGCTCATGCAATTGGAAGGGTCTGTGCCAGTTTTTGGTATTCTGGTTTGGAGCAGGGTTAGAACACGGAAAGGCCACTCAATCCATGTCAAATGCATTCCAGCAGCAGGACACCCTGGCTGCGTCTAGACTGGCAAGAATTTGTACAAAAGCAATCGCTTTTGCGCAAAATCTTGCCACTTGTCTACACTGGCCGCAAGTATTTGTGCAAGAACACTGACTTTGTACTGTACAAAATCAGTGGTTCTTGCGCAAATAATCCAATGCTCCCGCTCAGGGATAAGCCCTCTTGCGCAAGTATTCGTGCGCAAGAGGGCCAGTGTAGACAGCCAAGTTAATTTCTTGTGCAAGAAAGCCCGATGGCTACAATGGCCATCGGAGCTTTCTTACGCAAGAGAGTGTCTACACTGGCATGGATGCTTTTATGCAAAAGATGTCTTTTGCGCAAAAGCATCCATGCCAGTGTAGATGCTCTCTTGTGCAAATACTTTTAACAGAAAAACTTTTCCATTAAAAGTATTTGAGCAAAATCTTGCCAGTCTAGACGCAGCCCCCATGTAAAGGGAAAGGAAGCAGTAGCCACTTCACCAGATTAGGGGCTGGGATACCATGCATGTTGAGGTTGCACTGGCACTGTAGCCTAATCTAGGCAATGAAGCAGATTTTCTTCCTTGCAGTCCCTATGTAGGATGCTGGTGTAAAGCCTGATACATCAGACTTCATGCTGGACATAAACCTACTATTTTCAAGGGTAAAACAAAGGAGGGATGAGGAGAGAAGGAGATTTTATTTCTTGCTCCTGGAGGGCGGATAAAAATCCATGTTTTTATCTCGGAATCCTCCAAAATATAATTTAGGGCAGAGAGGAAAATAACTCGTTGTGATGAGATGGACGCATGGAGCCATTGCACGTTTCGCTTTCAAGCAAGGTGCTTTTTCAAGAGCAAAACAAAATGGGTCTGAGACATAAGAACAAGTTCTGGAGAGATCACTTCCCTTAAAATGTTTCCAGTAAAAAAATGCTCCTCCTCTCCTCTGTGTCCTCCACTGCCCCCTCCCTCTACACACAACTATTTAATTTTGCTCTGGCATGAAATAATAGAGTGCTGTGTATCTATTACAGATGTAAAGAGATTTAGACTGCCACAGGTTTCAGTAGCACATTCAAAGCCCTAACAAAGCTGGGTATAATAGACTCTCCCTGCCATTATCCATTCAGCAAGTGTAATAAATGACTCGGCCGCAGCCTGCCATATACCACCCGGCCCAGATAACAGCTGAAAGGAGAAAATTAAATTTTGCTTTTGTTGAAACATTATGATTTATGTATTTGTAATATAGGCTGCGGTGGGCAATTGGGGAAAAAAAGATTACTGAATATACTTCAGGGTTACTGATTGTACCTTCGGCCACTTAGAGTTGCTAGAAACATTGCACTTCTCTCTATGTTCTTTAATAATAATAAAATCATACAAATTTCCATTAACCTTTTCGGTCATGTCGATTTTTCCTTTCTCCCCCTCCATTTTACTTAAGTCTTAAGCTTTGACCATTTACCTTCAGTCTCATGAAAAATAATCGAGCTGTGTTTTATGGAGACAGGGCAGAGAGTACCTATGTGAGTAAAAATGATATATGTAGGTCAAAAAATCTATGTATCATTTTTAGTATTTTTATAATAATTTTCTTTAAAGGAGGTGGTTCCCTCCTCCCCCTTTCACTGCTGTCTTTAGACCCGGCGACAAGATATTCTGATATCCTCATCCTTGCAATATCTAGACCTATAAAAATAATTAACTTCTCCCACCTTAGAAATATAGAGACAGAAACAGGAGTGCTTCACCCTGTAATTTATAATATTGCAGCACCATCCCTTAATGCTGTAATCAGGCCTGCAAAGTCTTATCATGTTGTAGAATATAATGAACTTACTTATTCATTTCAACATTGCATTTCATCTTAGTTGGTCTTCACATTACTTCCCCCCGCACCCCCCTTCCCTGAATACTAAAAGGAACATTGTGATTCTTTTTTCTCTAATTTCTGGAACTGCACTAAGTCAACAAACCCCATCCAAGAGGTTAAAGGCATACGTGTTCCTTTTTAAAGGCACAAACTGCACACATGGTGAAAAGGAGAAATCCATCAGTGTGAAATGCAGTGTTCACAATTTATTTGCTAGGAGATCCTGGAGGTGCAAACACAGATGGTTTTTATTTTATTTTATTTTGGCTGCTGGGAACATTTCTTTATCAGAGCTTCGCTGGTGGGTGTAAATAGACAGTCTGTATATGTAAACACACACAAAAACACATACACAGAAACTCCAAGCAAATCCGAGCTGTCAAAAGAAGATTTGGACAAATATGAAGGGACAGTGCGGGGAATGGAGTCCCAATGGTGCTTTAAGCCATAGAATGGGGTATTATGGCTAATGTTTTGGGGCCAACATCCAGAAGTGCTGCCCATGTGAAGGGGAATTATTGTGTTAGAGCCCTCAACATCGGGTGTCAAGCAGGTCCACCTTCCTTTTCTGGTGGCTAAATGGAAGTGGAGTTTTGGAAAACTGTTTTCTGTTGTCATGGTGTGGAAATAGCTGAGGCTTACTGGCCCAGTAGCATGTCTCTCAACACTGATGATGTGCTGTCAACACTGTAACCAGATGTTTGTTCAAAACCGATCTGCCTCGTTCAGCAATACTTCCGGCTTTCCCTGGGTAAAATATCCTTTCCCTTGTTCCCACCCATCAGTTCTCTGCTTCTAGCCACAAGCATCCATCAGTCCCGTATTATTTCCATCCCTCCCCCAATCTGTAAGGGTGCGTCTACACAGCAGTGTTATTTTGGAATAACCGCCGTTATTCCAAAATAACAATGTGAGCATCTACACAGCAATTCTGTTGTTTTGAAATAAATTTGAAATAACAGATGGCTTATTCTGACTTCTGTAAACCTCATTCCATGAGAAATAATGCCTCTTCCAAAGCGTGGATGCTCCACTGATGCTATTTCAAAATAGCTCCTCCCCAGGACCGTTCAAAGTAATTACTCCCTACTGCTTCCTGGGGCTCTAAATCTAGGTAGTGTGTCCACATTAGGGGAGTCTCCCTGTAGTGTAGATATGCTATTTAGAAATAAGCTATTTTGGAGTATTTCTTCTAGAATAGCTTATTCCGAAATAAGTGTGCAGTGTAGATGTACTCTAAATTTCATACTCTTTCCATCAATCCTTCCATCCCCATCCTAGTCACTATAGGTGTTTCCTGGTAGCAGGTTTGCACAGCACCAGTGATGATGACAGGTATTTTGTCCTGCGGCTTCCAGACAGAGGCCTGTGGGTCAGGCAAGGACAAGATCATTTTTGGTGTTGGACAGAGTGGAAAAGGGAGTTCCCTTTGATTCCTGAAGTAGGCAGGTCTCCTTGGTGATGGCAGGCATGATGGTAAGCCTGATGGGCAGCACTGGAAAAGTTGAACTGCGGGGTTTCTCACTCAGTGCAACAGCTGTTTAGACCAACCTCTTCTTGTCTTACCTGTGACCTAGTGGAGTAGTCAGTGGGCTTGGAGCAAGGAGAGAACCACACACGGTGTCCCTCATATTCTCCTAATAGGGTTGGAGGGGGGGATTCCTATTTCACAACTGCCATGGCTGTGGGGACAGCCTGCAGCTCCAAATTCAGTGCCCATGGCTGCTTTTGCCCAAGAGGACTAAGTCCATCCAGATTCCATGTCTTCTCCAGAAGTTACTGCTGCAGGCCTTGCCTTGGAAAGTCAGAATGCTCTGAATACTTCTGCTTGGAACAACTGTCTTATTCCCGTGCAAGCTAATAATTATCCATAGGCAACACAACACAACCATGAGAAAGGCTGTGCATTTCTCACTCCGTGAGCTGCACTGACATTTGTCATCACTCCTAGGCCAACAATGGAGAAAAGTGTGTGGGCATAAAAAGACACATTAGGAGTTGGGGAGGGAGCCAGCAAATTATTCAAATATCAATCCAGGGATAGGAAATATTGGAGAGCAGGTACCACTTGAAATGAAGGTAATAAAGGGGTGGAAAGTCATGTGATGGCAGATTTAAGGCCAGGAGGGACCATCATGAATGGCCTACAGGAAAAAAGTAACTTCCTTAGGCCATCATGACACACTGATGTTTGTCTCTCCATCTTGGGATGTGGTAACAATGCTTCTTGGTGTTATATCCTCACGAGGCACTACTGTGACGTTCCATTGTATCCGTGCACATTGGAAGATGCATCTTCAAGACTTGCTGCACGTTGAGGTTTCGGTGCCTGAAATAAATTCTAGCCTCTCTCTTGCAGCCTGTCTTGAGAAATCGTGAAGTGGCTGATGATACCAATGGAAATAGCCTCTAGAGGCGAACCTACATTGAACACCTTGCCTTGTGGCCAAATTGCACATTTTTCAAACCTGGGTGCATGGTGCTAGGCACTTCAGAAGGTTGCCTAATTTTCAGAGAGACTGAACAGCATGCATTGGCCCATGTGCTCTGGAAGTTCTCGCTTGTAGTGGATGTTTTATGGTCAGCTCATCTCTTGATCAGTTATGCTGCTAATATTCACTGGCAGATATTTTGTAAAGCAATATTCACCTTTCTTATCAATCCACTTGCCCCCAAATGCATGAGTACCACAGAGCACTACTGCTTACATTTAATTCCAAAGCATTTGTAAGTCCTGTGTATCCTATGATCTATTGGACTAATGAAAAAGGTTTATCACTGCAGTCCAGTGTAAATCTGTGGATAACCTTAGTGTACAGTCAATTTATTCCGTTAACAGGTTTATTCCTTTATCAGGTGTTTGTGGAAGGTTTCACCATAAGTACAGCAGAGACGTAATTTGCTGTGGGGCAGATTTATTTGTTTCATAGGGTTATTATTTTAACAGTCTGATAATCACAAGGAGTATGTTTTGCCATTTGGGGTGTGTGTGTGTGTGTGTGTGTGTGTGTGTGTGTGTGTGTGTGTGTTCATTCATTCATTCACTGAACAGGTTCATTCCCTTATCAGCTATTCATTTTAAAGAGTTTTATTATGTATGCAGAGAGTGTAGGGAACGAGAGTGCAGTAATTTTATTAAGAGATTTATTCTGTGTCAGATATTCATTTAACTAGGCTCACTGTAACACAATCAGCCACTTTCACCTGGCCAATTCTCCTTGTATCTTGCTGTTTATTGTAAACAATACTTTTCTTGCACCGGCAGCCTCCCAATTCCATTTTGCTCATTACAGTATACCCCCACCTCATTTCATTTCTTTACTCATAATTTCTTTTTCCATCAAGGGGCTGTATGCTGTGTTTTCTGGGGTTTTTTTCAAATGGGTGGGTTGAAAGATTCTTATAAGAGGAGAAGGTTTTACCACTCTCTCTGTTGATGTTCCAAGCTCATCATCTGAGGAAGAGGGTTTTGCCCACAAAAGCTCATGATACTATATATATATATATTTGTTAATCTCTAAGGTGCCACAGGACTACTCGTTGTTCTCCAAGAATGTATGTGTGCCAGTAATTGGCTTGAGGGGAGAGAAAGGAAACATAGGAGTATACAAGACCAGGGCTTGTTTGTGAACTGTTTAGCTAGTGGTTGTTTGCCTTATGTAGCTGGCTATCCAGAAAGGAGCAGGAAAGAAACCAGAAGTAAATAGTAGATCAGAATCAATTTGTTAACCCAACATAACACAAGGGTTTGCAATACAAAAAGAGCTGTTAGATCATTGGGTCCTGTGCTGGGGCAGAGTGCAGAGCCTGATTGTGCTCCCATTGAAGTCAATGGAAATTTTGCCACTGACTGCAGTGGTAACCCAACTGGGCCAACAATTACAATCCCTCGATAGAAGGCCACAGATACTTTCACAGTGTGAAGAATCTCTGCTACTGCAGCTCTGGGCACTTCTGAGTAGTTCCTTCCAATGACACCTCACTTTGTCAAAGGGTGGAACAGCCCCTTCCCACTTTTTTTTCCCATAGTGACCTCTGTTTTTCCCCCCTACAGCAATCTGCAGCATCTTCTATATTGTGTATAGAGATCCTGACTCACCACAAAGAGTATTTCAGTTTCTTTGAGTTTAGTGTCTTCCATGGTAGCATACTGATGAAACTGGACTGGCATGTCCCTGCTCCCCTTGCTGAGATGCACTGTAAAGAACTTTGAGTGAACAGCATAAAAATCTAGAGATACTCAAATTATTCATGATACATCACGTTTCTTAAGAAATTAGCATGGTTTTGGTTAATAAACTGATACTGAATAGTAAGTATTTGTAAAATAGTTTGGACCTGTACTTCTGAAAGGTACGTGTGTGTGTGTGGGGTGTGTGTGTGTGTGTGTGTGTGTGTGTGTGTGTGTGTGTGTGTGTGTGTGTGTAAAAACTTTTCACATTCCTGTTGATTATGCTCTTAGGCTACATCTAGACTGCTAGCCTCTTTCGAAAGAGGCTTTTTTGAAAGATACTTTCAGAAAAGCCTCTTTTGGAAAAAAAATCATCTAGACTACAAAAAGCAAGCTGCTTTTTCGAAAAAGAGCACCCAGGCAGTCTGGAAGCTCTCTTTCGAAAAAGCACAGTTTGCATTACATAACGCCTTTTTTCGAAAGAGAACTTTTGAAAAAAGGCATTCTTCCTCATAAAACAAGGTTTTCTGCGGTTGAAAAAACTGCCGTGTTCTTTCGATTTACTTTTGAAAGAACGCGGCAGCAGTCTAGACGCAGGGGAATTTTTTTCGAAAAAAGGCTACTTTTTTTGAAAAAACCCTGTAGTCTAGACACACCCTTAGTGTTTAGAATCATAGAATACTAGAACTGGAAGGGATCTCAAGAGATCCTGAAGTCCAATCCTCTGCCTTCACAGGGATGACCACATAGGTCATACCTGATGGATGTCTGTCTGTGTCTGCATGGCTGGTCACCTAAATCACATGGCAATCTTTCTGATCCTTAACTGGATGACTGACACATTTTAACTGGAGAGGAATAAGTAACAAATGAATAATGAGGTTCTGGTACTGATGTTTAGTTGACTAATTACTGATGCTAAACTCCACAGAATTTTCAGAATTTTGTCTAAATACTTGCTGATAACAAATAACAGTACTTCACAACTCACAGCAAACCAAACTTGGTGCTAAGGGACTGATTCAAAATTCACTGTTGCCAGTGGAAAGACTGCTGTTGACCTTAGTGGGCTTTGGATCAGGTCCTTAATTTATCAATTAAGCATTTTACAATCTGTCCAGCATTGTAAATTTTAGATCGGAAGTTTTCTGGGGCTGTGAATATTTAAGTACTCGTTTACATAGTATCTGGCATGTTGGGTCCCTGAGGCTTAATTGCACTGAAATATGGTTGGTTTTTTTCCCTTTTGTTTTTAATAAAACACGCTGGAATCTGTGGGAGCTTTCAATTAGTGTAAAATGAGACCATGTTTAGTGATCAAAGCCAAGATTTTCAAAAAACATCTGAGAAGTGGCTGCCTAAACAAAGGCCTCTTTAGTCCATATTGAACTTCCTTTGAGGAGGCCTGATTTTTCAGAAGTGCTGATGGAGCATCCAGCCATTGTGGTCCTCTGGGGGTACGTCTACACTACTGAGGAAGATCAAAGCTGCCACTGTCGATCTTCCAGGGTTCGAATTAGCGGGTGTAGTGAAGACCGCTAATTTGAACTGTGAGAGGAATGCTGGTTGATGCCGGAAACCCTGCTTTCACGAGGAGTAAGGGAAGTCGAAGGAAGAGTGTTCTTTCTTTGACTTCCTGCAGTGCAGACAGCACCAAAAGCCAAGTTAAACTACTTTGACTTCAGCTATGCAATTAACATAGCTGAAGTTGTGTATCTTAATTCGACTTTGCCCCGTAGTGTAGACATATCCTGGAAATTCTGGGTTTTTAGTGCTTTTCAAAATAAGGTAATTTATTTAGCAACATTTAAGATTTTAGGACCCTAACTTTAGGCTGGCATTTTTAAAGATGTTGATCCAAAATAGTAACAGTTTTTGAAATGCCAGATTTAACCTTTTTTATTTATTTGCTTTTAATTTGGTGATTCTGCTGATTTTTTTGATTCCCAATAGTTTGGAATATTTATTCCATTTCCCTTTCATCTTTTTCCTTTTCATCTTTGCTTTTGATTTCTCATGTCGTGTCACCAGCCTTTTACTGGTATTTTATACTGAACTTTGGCTAAGCTGACTTTTCATTCCTTTTCCTTGAAACTTTTTCAAGGATGTAGAAAGCTATGTAATGCTGCAGTATTTCATTCTAATAGAGGAGCAGTATAACTTGTACTGTGTTATCAATACAGGATCAAAACTATTGATGAAGACACAAAAGTAAATCAACATTTTTCTGTAAACGGTATAGTCCATTTACCAGATGCAATTATGTGATTTAAACATTCTGCCAAAACATCACTTAGCATAATTTTCTCTTTCTTCTCTCTAAAGCCCTATTTCGAACTACCTGTTAAACCTCATTGCAGTAGGAATAACAGGTAGTTCGAAATAGGGCTTTATTTCGAATGCCCCTTTCACTGCCGCGTGTAGACACGGACAGTTATTCCGGGCTTGTAAATTTAAAAAATGGCGCCTGGCCGGGAAGACGCAAATCAAGCATGGGGTATTTAAATCCCGGGCTTGATTTGCAATTCTGAATGCCTACATTTGAAGCCCTATTCTGAAATAGGCTGCAAGTGTAGACATACCCTTCATGGTTAGTATGATATTAAATTTACAAACATTTGAAAAAATATTAAGCTATGGCTGATGGAGAACCTACTGTAAAAAATGAAATGTACTTAGTCAAGCTGAACAATGATGATATTTAAATCTCTTAGGAGTGGATTAGCAGTTGAAAATTGTTTTTACAGTATTGATTATTGTTATTGGTAAGCTCCAACCAAAACAGCCAGAATCCACTGAAACCCTGATTGGTGACAGACCATGCTACAAGTTGTCTAACAAAGCAGGCTCTCATTATAACTAAATTGTGCTGGTAAAGAGCAGTGGGCAGTGGGGGTGGTAGAGCGAAAAGTGACCAGAGTGAAGAAGGAGCAGCAGAGGGAGTTTGAGATGGCTCAGCCAGATTTCCTAATGAACTCTTCAGGAGAATACTTGCTATATCAGGAGCATGTGTGTGCACATATATGGTGGGGCATGCTCTGTTCCTGCCTTTGGAACCACCACAGAAACCTGCTCAGGCCCCTGTTTTGGCATCCCCGCTGCACTGTTTATTTAAGTTTCTTCCACCAATATCTTTAAAAGTCCATCTGGAAGCACTATTTACAGTGTCCCTTGTCTCATCAGCCCTCTCCCCAGGAGCAGAGAAGAGAAGTGATTTTCCTTCCTTGAGATCCCTCTGAATTTGGGCTCAGATAACCCTGCTGCTCTTCCTTCCTCTTCCTTTTTACCAGTTCTTAGCTGATGGGGTAAAGAATTCTCTAGCAGCCTGATGAGTTAATTATACCCCAGACCCCCAGTTAAACTTCTCTGGAGGTTCCAATTAGTACCAGAGTGATCAGGGTACTGGCTCATCTGCTAGCTCCCAGCGCTCTGTCACAGTGTTGTACAGGTCCTCTGCTCCTGATTTGCTGAGGATACGAGTCCATCACTAGCTGGACAGCCTGGATCTTTAGCTTCATCTGGAGAAACTCCTGGTTTTAGTTCTGGATGTCCCTGTTCAATTGCTGGTGCACGAGCCAAGTTAGCAGCCTGAAGCGCTCCAGATTTTAAACAAAAATATTGGCTCTGATGGCCAATGTGTGCGTCAGAGATTCATGGTCTCACCTTCAGGTGGTAGTAGTCTAGCATGGTGCCTCTGCGGCCCAACTGTATTTTTATGGGAAGTGAACAAAAGGGTGGCCTTTTAACTATGGTCCCTGGATTAGGAGTCAGGTTATGTGGGTTTAACTCCCATTTCTGCCCAGAATTCCTGCATAAGCTCAATGCTTGCCTTAAAGTGGGGATAAAAATGGCTCCATGGTAGACATGTGTCTAGTATATAGGGCATTGTACTGGGACTCAGGAGATTAGGATTTTATTTCTAGCTTTGCCACTGATTTGCCACGAGACCCTGGCCATGTTACTTTACCTCACTGTACCTCAGTTTCCCATCCCAAATTCAGTGTGTAAACTCTTCAGGCATGGACTCTCTTTGGCTGTGTCTACATTGGCATCCCTTTCCGGAAAAGAGATGCTAATGAGACACTTCGGAATTGCAAATCCGCGGGGGATTTAAATATCCCCCGCGGCATTTGCATTTACATGGCTGCCGCTTTTTTCCGGCTTGGGGTTTTTGCCGGAGAAAAGCACCAGTGTAGATGCTTTCAAGTAGGAATAAGGGATCTTCCGGAAAAGGGCTTATTTTCTGGAGAATCGCGTCTACACTGGCGCTTTTCTCCGGCAAAAACGCCAAGCCGGAAAAAAGCGGCAGTCATGTAAATGCAAATGCCGCGGGGGATATTTAAATCCCCCGCGGATTTGCAATTCCAAAGTGTCTCATTAGCATCCCTTTTCCAGAAAGGGATGCCAATGTAGACACAGCCAACGTGTTTATATACCACTTGGCATAGTGGCAGACTGATTTAGTCTAAGCTTCAGGAACCATAATACAATTAATGGTTTCACAGTGCTCACAGATGTTAGCAAGTGGGAGCAAAGAGCACATACCCTAAAAAGCATGCACCCTAATCTAAATGTGATGCAGCATGTGGGGGTTACACAGAAGAAGAGCAGAGCATGTAGGATTGACATTAAAAAGGTTGCATAGTTCCTGAGTGTTAGCATGTGTACACAGTGAAGCTTGTGGTCTTGCACATTGAGGCTGGTCTCTGAGCTGGGTCCCTAGAGGAAGGCTGCTTGTACCCTTGTCTCCTTGCTCATTGTACAGAGGAAGCCACAATCTGCCCACATATGTTTTAGAGAACAGCTGAGTTATTAAGAGTTACATGGTGATTTACAACAAATACCAAAGTTATTAATTTAGGGTACGTCCACACTACAGTTTTGTCGGAAAAACAGCTGTTTTTCCGACAAAATCTGAATAACGTTTGCAATCACGTTCTTTGGAAAGTAAATTGAAAGAACGGAGGGGTTTTTCCGGCATTGGTAATCCTCTTTCTACAAGGAAGATGCCTTTCTGTGGATGGGGAAGAGGGAATTCTTTTGCAAGAAGAGGAAAGAGGAAAAAGCACAAGTGCCCTGGTGGCCATTCTGCCCACAGTAATCACAGCTGAAATGCAAGATGGCGTCCATTCAGTGTGGATGATATCTGTCGAAGAAGCAGATCGCTTTTTTGATGCACTTTTGCAGTGTGGACACTCTTTCGGAAGAAGTTTTTTGAGAAGATCTCTTCTGGAAAAGCTTCTTCCAAAAGAAAGCCTGCAGTCTAGACATAGCCTCAGAGCAATATATTCTCAATATTGAGCTCCCAGATTTGTGCTTGCCTTCTAGGTGCCTTTTAGCTGGTGTGCACCTGCACAGATCCATGACTTGCATTGTTCACTGTGTATGTTCAAGTCATATCATTTCACTAAGAAATTACTACAGTTGTCCTTCCAGTCTGAAAGCATTAACCCCTTCCCTGACCCTGCAGAGCGAGTTCTGTAATGTCTTGGCACAGGGAGATGGTGCCATGAAGATGGCCAATGCCTTTCTCCTTGGAAAGAGATGGTCCATGCTAGGGCATCCTCTGTAACCTTACTATTGTTTAGTCTATCTGGCCTGCTGGTATCATTTCTTTGAATTAATTACATGAAAGTAGGGTGAGTGTTTACACTGGGCTGACTGCAAGATTTGTGCTTGCCTTCTAGGTGCCTTTTAGCTGGTGTGCACCTGCACAGATCCATGACTTGCATTGTTCACTGTGTATGTTCAAGTCATATCATTTCACTAAGAAATTACTACAGTTGTCCTTCCAGTCTGAAAGCATTAACCCCTTCCCTGACCCTGCAGAGCGAGTTCTGTAATGTCTTGGCACAGGGAGATGGTGCCATGAAGATGGCCAATGCCTTTCTCCTTGGAAAGAGATGGTCCATGCTAGGGCATCCTCTGTAACCTTACTATTGTTTAGTCTATCTGGCCTGCTGGTATCATTTCTTTGAATTAATTACATGAAAGTAGGGTGAGTGTTTACACTGGGCTGACTGCAAGACACAGGGGTACTGTGTACCCCTAAAATGAATATGAACAGAGAGAGAGACAAGTCTTGCAACAGTGTTAAAGGAAACAATTTGTACTTATCCAGTTATGGGAGAGTTTCCCTCCCCCCCAGCCATTCTTTAAACAATGGAATATCTGCAGTAATGTGTGCATCAAGGGGACAGGCATGAAGAAAGTATTTCTCTCAGAGATAAAACTGAAGAAAAGTGATTTTTTTGGATTCTGTGTTATAGTTTGATTTTCTATGCAGATTCAAAATCTAGTTGCACTTAATATATTTTTGTGATAGAGCTGAGTGGGATATGTATTTTCAGTGTTATATGGAGTACATTCTTCCTACTCTTGGGACAGAAAAAGATTCAACCCCAAGTCTCCGTTTCTTTAGCTCCCTAGTCCTTCTCCTCCCATTCTAATATTTATCTGTAGTGTGGTGCTGCTCAGTAGCTCTAGTTATGTCTCAGAAAATTGAGTGGAAAGTATCCTTGTAAAGTTTGGAGAGGACACCAAAGTAGGAGGGCTTGCTAGCACCATGCAGGACGGAATTAGAAGTTAAAACAACCTTGACTAATTGGAAAATTGGTCAGAAATTAACAAGATGAAATTCACTAAAGAACTTATGCCCCTCAGCTCAGGGGTGGGCAATAATTTTTGACTGGAGGCCACTTCAGAAATTTTTGAAGTGGCCCCAGGCCATCCTGGAAGGGGCGGGGCCAGGAAGCCAAGAGCTTAGAAGCACCATACCCTCCTATCAGGGTGGGAGGAGACTTCACGTGCTCCCCCTCCTACTCCCAGGCCAATCCGGGCCTGGGGACATGGGGAGTGCACAAAGTCTCCTCCTGACCTGCCAGGATCGTGTGGTGCTTCTGAGCTCCATGCACTCCTTGCAGGGTGGGTGCAGGGCAGAAGGAGACGTTACGTGCTTCCCCCCCGGCCATGATTGGCCTGGGGGCAGTGGGAGCGGCAGGGCCTCTGCGGGCTGGATCAACTTGGACTGGATTTGGCCTGCAGAGGCCCTTTTGCCCATCCCTGCCTCAGTTGGTGGACTACAGCCTCCTTTCCTGTACCTCTTCTAATTTGCCATCTCCAGCTGAGCTGAGTGATACATGAGTAATCACAGTGCTGGATTACTTGCTCACTGCCAGCACTTTGCCACAGGATTACATTGAATCACTGTGACAGGGTGGTTGCCCTGCACTGGAATGGAAACGGTTAAACGGTGCTGGGGGGGGGCTGAGGCTGGGACCCAATTGGGAGGGGACTTGAGGCAGCCAATCAGAGGCTGCCAGGGCTGTATAAAAAGCTGGCTAGCAAGGGGGAGGTCATGCTCTTACTCCAGCTCTTGAGGGAGAGGGACCTTGCTGCCTGCTAGTAGGGTATCTTGCATAGAGCAGTGCTGTGGAAGGGCAGGGTGAGCCAGGGAAGCTCAGGCAACAAGGGTCCAGGGAAGAACTAGGAGTGCTGAGGCACAGCCAGGGCAGGAAAAAGCAGAAGGTCCACGGCCCCTTGCCAATGATGAGTGGCTGTTTCAGACTGCAGTTTGCCCCGAGACAGGGGCTAGATGATGACTGGCAGTAGGTCACGGAGGCAAAGTGGGTTTAGGGCATTGGGATTCCTTGGGAGGGGAAGACCCCAGAGTGTGGGGGCACTGCCATGGGGCAGTACCATGAGGCCAGAGACATCCTGTGCTGGAAGGGATGGGGGCCTGAAGTGGTGGTCAAGACAGGTAACTGAGGGCAAGACTCTGGTTAACAGGAGGCTCTCCACAGCTGGAAGAGCTAATTCCCAGATTGGCACGACACCTCCTGCTGGTCTATGAGTGCTCAAACTATGACACTCACAAACTGAATATGAGCCAACAAGCTGATTTGGTTGCAAAAAAGGCTAACATCATTTGAGATGTATTTATCAGGCATTTCATACATAATATGCGGAATATAATTATCCTGCTCTGCTTGGCACTGATGAGCGCTCAGCTGGAGCGCTACATGCAGTTCTGGGCATAGCACTTTAAGGGTACGTCTACACTGCATGGCTATTTTGGGATACTGGAGGTATCCCAAAATAGTACCCTGCATCTACGCAAGCCACCTGGTATTTCAAAATATTTTTCGAAATAACAGGTGTGCTATTTTGCCATCCCGGTAAACCTCGTTGCACGAAGGACAAGGGATGGCTTGAAATAGTGTGTTATTTCTAAATTTGGCACTGTATAGAGGCACCAAATTTCAAATTAAGCTATATCAAAATAGATTCAAAATAAGACAAGCAATTTGCGTAATGCAAATTGCGCATCTTATTTTGAGTTTAGGTTGCTGTGTCGACACATTCTAAAACAGCTCCGGACAAGAACAAAAATTATTAAAGCTTTATAAAACTTGACTTGTGAGGAAAAGTTGAAAACTGGGGCATGTTTAGTTTTGAGAAAAGAAGTCTGGAGTGGAGGGAAGCTGGTAAATCTTCAAATATGCTGAGGGATGTTAGAAGGAGGACAGTGGTCATATGTTCTCTATGCCCATTGAAGGTTGGACAAAAAGTAATTGACTTTGAAGCACAGGAGATTCGGTTTAGATATTAGGAACAACGTTTTAGCTACAAGGATAGTTAGGATCTGGAATAGGGAAGTTTTGGGTTCCTCATTGAAGGTTTGTATGAAAAGGTTAGACACAGACCTGTCAGGGATAACCTAGGTATACTTGGTACTGCTCAGCTCAGGGAGATGGGCTAGATGACTTCTCAAAGAGCCTTTCAGCCCAACATCTGTATGATTCTATGGACTAGAACAGGGGTGGCCAACCCACGGCTCGCAAGCTGCATGTGGCTCTTCACCCCTGAAAGTGCAGCTTGCGAAGCCTCCCTGGCAGCTCACAAAGCTGGCCCATGCACCCCTACAAACAGCCCTTTTGGTTGGTGGGGAGCTCTTCCTTTTTTTAATTTTTTTTTTGCTCAACAATTCTGGTGCGGCTCTTCGCTTTTTTTTCCGCTGCTATTTAGGCTCTCTTTGTTTAATGGGTTGGCTGCCCCGGACTAGAATCTCATTGTCCTATGTGCTCTGCAAACACAGAACAAAGAGACAGTCCGGCTACATCTACACTGGCATGATTTTCCGGAAATGCTTTTAACGGAAAAGTTTTCCGTTAAAAGCATTTTCGGAAAAGCGCATCTAGATTGGCAGGATGCTTTTCCGCAAAAGCACTTTTTGCGGAAAAGCATCCGTGGCTAATCTGGACGCGCTTTTCCGCAAAAAAGCCCTGATCACCATTTTCGCGATCGGGGCTTTTTGGCGGAAAACAACTGGCCCTTTTGTGCAAAAGTTTTTCGGAAAAAGACTTTTTCCCGAATGGGAACAGCATAGTATTTCTTACAGGAGATCGTCAGTGCTTTTGCGGAAATTCAAGCGGCCAGTGTAGACAGCTGGCAAGTTTTTCCGCAAAAGAAGATGATTTGGCTGAAAAAATTGCCAGTCTAGACAGAGCCTCCTTGACACAGTAAAGTTACCTAATACTTAAAAATTCATCCTTCTGTGAAGGGTCCACATGAGACCTATCTATCACTGAAATCCCACTTTGGTCTTGAGGCTATTTGTGCTGCTGGCACTATTCTGGCACAGTCTCTAAGGGTACTTCTAGACTACAGGCTTTTATCGACAGAAGTTTTGTCGACAGATACTGTTGACGAGGCTTCTGTCGACAAAGAGCATCTAGACTACGTTCAGTTCTGTCGACAAAGCAAGCTGCTTTGTCGACAAAACCCTGTAGTCTAGACACAACCCTAGATGCAATAACACCTTCTGTCGACAGAACTCTGTCGACAGAAGGTGTTATGCCTCGTAAAATGAGGCTTACCAGCGTCGACAAAACTGCTGAGTTCTGTCGACGTTATGTCGACAGAACTCAGCAGTAGTGTAGACGCAGGTATAGTTTTGTCGACAAAAGTCCACTTTTGTCGACAAAACCCTCTAGTCTAGACACACCCTAAGTGAAGATGTGTTGCACAGAGGTAAGGTGTGGCCTGCACCAGTGCAGTGTTAATCTAGTTGCACCAGTGCAAGATCCCTATTGCATCGATGCAATGAATCTCTACTGAGTACGCACTGGTACAACCCCCTCTCCCTGTTACAGATAAGCCCTAAATAGGGGGGTAAGAGGCACAAAGACTTTGCCAGGGTTCTCTCTGCACAAGCGTTGAATATTACAATCAAGTTTTAGTGACAAACTTTATCTCTACTCTTAGTCTTCATGGTGGCCAGTTTTCTTCATCTTCGGATGTTCTCTTCCACCTCCTGCCGTGTTTTTTTAACAGTTACTGTTACTCAGTACTTGCTCCTCCCCAGAAAGCAGGCCTCTCTCAAAAGCAGGCCTCCCTCCCAGAAGCTGGGCTGGGCAATTTTTCAGTCATGTGATCACAACTCAAATTACAAGACCACTCTCTGTGCTAATGGAAGTAAAAAATACTCTATAGACAGGATGTGACAAGTTCCTCAAGCTGTATCCTGAACATAGGACTTAAGATCACACCCTCCTGAGAGCCTGTCCTACCTCTGACTCTGATGATTTTTGTGGCCTTGAGTGTGTCACTTAACCTTTCTCCCTTTATTTCCCTATCTGTATAATGGTGCTGATATTTGCTTACATAACTCACAGGGCTTTGGTGAGATTGAGACCACCAACCTCTGTAAGAAGTGCTGTATAAGTGCACAGTGGGCCAGTAGGGAAGCTATCTTGAAAGTCAGCAGTTTTTATCAACAATAGAGATGGTTAAAAAACCTTGTGTTTAAAACTCCCCCCTTCTGAAAATTAGTTCTTCCACCAGCATAGACAAACTCGTTAGTTTCCCACTACATAACAGAAAACCCTGTAAAGGAAATGAATTTTTAACACCTCCAGCAATTTTTCAACAATATATATTTAATGTTTTTGATCAGCTTATCCCAGATCCTATCTTAGGACCAGCTGACCCGCATATGTGGTGGTTCTGGAGACACCTTTGAGATTTCCCTTCACTGTCATTGGAAAGGCTAAGGTTTGCCTACTGCATTTTTAAGCCTCCAGAATCATGGATCCACATGGATCTGCAGAATGTCACAACCGTACATGCAGAGACCCAGTGCCTCTGTCCTGCCTTGGACCTCTGGCAGAACCCTTTGGATCCCCAGCAGGGTGGCTTCATGGTAGTTATGCTACAAAGGTCTCCCCCAGGGGTAAAAGCCCCCGAGAGTCCCTGGAAGTGGTCATGTGTGTGTGTGTATGCTCCCATCTTGCCTGTCGTAAGGAAAGATGCTGTGGAGGCAGCTGAGCCTCACCTTTTCTACAGAATGTGCCCCTATGCATGAATCATTGGGCTTCAATTTGGCCCTAAGTCAGGTGCTGTCAGTGGTCTTTGCTGGCAATACACAATCATCCGTGGGGCCATGAAAAAATCCCTCTTTGGATAGATCCCCCCTTGCCATGTGTGGGACCTGCCACCTTAAATGGTCTTTCCCGATTTTGCAATGTAAATGAAGAGTTCAACCTTACCACCTACAGCAGCAATAAAAATGAAAATAGGCAGCACGATATCTGCTTTGTGTGCAGAAGCCATTTGTTGATAAAAGCTGGCATGTGTCTTTCTCCTTCACAGGCTCACTAGTAAATAATCATCATGTTAGCCGTCCTAGCGCAAAACCCTCGCCTGCAAATTGCTTCTTCAAAGATTTCCTTTTCCTCTACAACCACCATTTCTAAGTGTGCTGAAATTACATCTTATTCTTTTCTTTGAAAGATCTCTCACCGTGCAGCCAAATAAAAAGACACCATTTGCATAATTCTTCTTTTTCCAAATGACTTCAGGTTGATACAGGTTCTTTAGTGAATTGTTATTCACCGTGACACAGTCAGATGCAGATAAGGTGCTATAGAAGATGGAAGTTAACATCCTGAAATTTGATCAAATAATGTTTCAGTATTAAACTGATACTGTAAATCATGAGGAATTACTAGACTGTAATTTGATTCAGCAGTTGAAACAGTTTTTCAGGCTTAGCATGGAAGCAGTCTTTTCATTCAACAGAGGATCCTATTCTGTGCAATTCTCAGAATGATGGCAAACTTAAATTATAACGCTAGCAGATCATTTCAGCCAACGTGAATGGCAAGCTACTATATGATAGGTGTCTTTGGGGCTGTCTGCTCTTTTAGATAATGTATACAGTTTGAACCTCTCTAATCCGGCACCCTTGGGACCTGACTGGTGGCGAATCAGAGAATTTGCCAAACCATGGGAGGTCAATATTGTCTAGCAGCATTACCAGCACTTCCACTGCTCACTGAGTACTTATCATGGGTGTGGTCAAGTTTCCCACGGTCCCATAAAGTTTGTTTACAGCCACCAGTCCTGGCTTTCAGTGTTCTGTGCTATTTGTTTAGCCTTAATTTAACCCTAAATGTTTTCTAAGTGCCTAGGAAGCAGTGATAGAAATGTAGCCGTGTTAGTCTGGGGTAGCTGAAGCAAAATGCAGGACAATGTAGCACTTTAAAGACTAACAAGATGGTTTATTAGATGATGAGCTTTCGTGGGCCAGACCCACTTCCTTTTTGATCTGAGGAAGTGGGTCTGGCCCACGAAAGCTCATCATCTAATAAACCATCTTGTTAGTCTTTAAAGTGCTACATTGTCCTGCATTTTGCTTCAGCTAGGAAGCAGTGGAAGTGTTGGTAATCCTGCTAGACAATATTGACCCCTTGTGGTCTGGCAAATTCTTTGGTTCAGCACCGGTCAGGTCCTGAGGGTATAGTCTGAAGTTCTGTCTGTGTAATCTGTGCTTATTTTCTTTTATTATTTCACCTTTCAATCTGTGATTTCTGCCATTAAGCATTTTGTTTATTCCCACACCCCCCAAGCAGGTCTCTGTTGTAGAAACCGTGTGGAATGCATATGCCAAGTGAACTAATAACTAGGGGGAGGGGGCAGATTTCACTGCTTTGTAGGTAATGAACCAGAGGGGAAAAGTACAAGTGTTAAGAATTCAGGGTAGACAGATTTGGGGAAA
Organism: Pelodiscus sinensis; assembly: GCF_049634645.1. Taxonomy (NCBI): domain Eukaryota; kingdom Metazoa; phylum Chordata; order Testudines; family Trionychidae; genus Pelodiscus; species Pelodiscus sinensis. Next base: position 120,537,938 of record NC_134715.1, on the reverse strand, counting down.
CTTGGACCTGGAAAGACAGTGGAGATGCCAGGAACAGCGAGGCTGGTGAAAGCCAGGGTAAGCCCTCTATGATTGTAGGCTGGATAGTGGTGTCAAGGCTCTGAGTGGTGGCAACATGGCATTAGGGCACCCAGAGTTACAGACCAGGAGATGACAGAACCCTTATTGGTCTGGTAGTCCCCAAAATGTCCCACGATGGCACCCAGACACTATAGTAATGAGTTACGTACACACATTCAGATGTGGGGTCATACATGTGGCTGGGCTATTTTGTGCTGCCTGCACTAGAAAGGGACATGGCCAAGGCCATGGCTCCCCTGCTCTGAGCTGATCCAACCCCTCAGAGCCATTTCACCCAGCTCGTCTCACTCATCAGCACTGAGTGGTGGGAGTGCAAAGGTGAGTTTTAACCCATCTTTGCATGCCTAGTTTGAGGTGCCCACATCAGCTTCACCCTACCCCAGGATCTGGGCTACACATTGCCTGGAATGCTAACATCTGGAGGTGCTTGGGTCTGAGGCTTTGATTTAATATGTTCAAAGACAGGAATTAGTTGCAAAATCTGTATCCTGATCCTTTTTTAGGATATGAATAATTGCTACCCTTCCACACTTCACTGGTATCTGGAGCAGGTTTGTGATTTGGGCCATCTTTGCAAACAGCTTGGGCAGGAGGGGAAAAGCCCTTTTGAAACGGGATTGTCTGTGAGAATGATAAATAGAGGTCCGATAGCTAAGTCTTTCCAGTGTGTGTAATTATCACGGGCTTTGCAGAGGTTTCTTATGTGGACATCACCAGATGGCACAATCACATTGCTCCTCTGTCCCTGATGACTTACTCAGTTATCTTTTTAAATGCTATATGTGAGACTTCTCATTCTTTTTCTTTTTATCACAAATTGTTGTCTGAAAGTTGCTTTTTTGGACATTACTGTTCATTTCAACAAAGATTAAAAAAAGCAGGGGTGAAAATACAGAGCTGACATGAAAAATATCATCATCTGGATACACCATGATTTTGGGTGTGCAGAGCACTAGTAGTCTTTAATCTAAATAAATATTCAGATTATAGAGAAATGTCTCATTAAAATTGGAGGACAGCTTCTTCCCTAGCAACACATCAGCAGAGGGATATATGGTCTTTTTTTTTTTTTTTTTTTTTTTTTTTTTTTTGCGAAATTTAAGTAATGATTTAAAGAGGCATTATTTGCATTTTCTGATAATGCAACTTTTGATTTCTGTTCCTAACTCCTGAATCTGCAATAAATACTTCAATTTCTCTTCTCATGAAGAATAATATTTTTCTGATTTCTTCTGGTTAGTTTTAATGCTGTGATTTTTTTATAGGCTGTAATTTCATTTTTATGTTTTTCTTTTTACCAGGTTTTATAGGGATTGATTAATTTTTATTTTCTCTTTTCTTTCTGGGGGCAAACTTCTCTCTGGTCAACACTGAAGATCTATTAACTGCAGTGCAGAGCTCTGTTGCATATTTGGCACTCATTCTGCATGGGCACTTGCCACCGAGTTTTACACTTAGAAAGAATGTAAAACATATAGTAGGGGCTAGATTCCAATCTCAGGGGGCCTATGGTTAAATTGACAATAACACCATTGGTGACAGTAGGGTCACTCTGGATTTACAATGGTGTTACTAAATTCAGAATCTGGCCCTAGATAGTTACAGTATCAGTATGAGGCCTTCAGTCTAGACTGTAGAATGGAATTGTTCCCTGCCTTTCCATTCTAGGCCATTTTGGGTTCAGTTTTTTAATTTTTCCATTTTAAAATTCCTTAACATTATAAAATATACTCGTCTCTGCATTACTCTTTGCCAATGGTACAGTTCAATACTCCATAGTTAAGATTCCTCTGACTCCATAACAGACCCTGCTAACCATCAACCCCCGCTTTTCCATCTTCCATTGGTGATTCCAATGGGTGCATTGCTGTGAGGTTTGGTCTTTGCTGGGTGCTGGCTCTCTGCTGTTTTTAAATCTTCACTATTCAGTGAAGCCTATTTTGTGTTTGGACTCTATTTTGTAAGTGGTTTGGATTGGAGGCTAGTGCTACCCAAAGGCTGAGCTACACCACTGATTCCAGCCATTTGTACCATTGTGTTTATTATTAGTGTAGGGCAGAGGAGTCATGGACCAGGATGCCATTGTGCTAGGTGCTGTACAAACACAACAAAAGAAGAGTCTCTGCCCTCAAAGAGCTGCTTATCTAAAGACAGCACAGACTCAAGGGCTACGTCTAGACTGGCCACAAATTCTGGAAAAGGGATGCAAATCAGGTAAGTCAGCATAGGGAAATCCGCGGGGGATTTAAATATCCCCCGCGGATTTAAATAAACATGTCTGCCGCTTTTTTTCCGGCTTGGGGAAAAGCCAGAAAAAAAGCATCTAGACTGGCGCGATCCTCTGGAATAAAGCCCTTTTCCGGAGGATCTCTTATTCCTACTTTCAAGGAATAAGTAGGAATAAGAAGTACTTTCAAGTAGGAATAAGAGATCCTCCGGAAAAGGGCTTTATTTCGGAGGATCGCGCCAGTCTAGATGCTTTTTTTCCGGCTTTTCCCCAAGCCGGAAAAAAAGTGGCGGACATGTTTATTTAAATCCGCGGGGGATATTTAAATCCCCCGCGGATTTCCCTATGCTGACTTATCTGATTTGCATCCCTTTTCCGGGATTTGTGGCCAGTCTAGACGTAGCCAAGGAGTGAGAAGAAGTAGAACACACAAACAGAAAATAATGTCATGGTGGCAGACATGTTAGTTCCAGAATTTCTTTCTTTCCCTCCCACATTTTATAGGGTTTTCTTTGTTTTTAAAGATTTAATTGACACTATGGTAAAAGTTGCCAGAAGCTGCTGGATCCTTATCCAAAGTTGGTAGAATCACTTAGCATGAGGATGAAGATGGGCGATCACTCGTTGCTGAGTATGATCATCTTCCATAGGAGCTGTGGACCCTCAGGTGGCTGATAAGGGTGATTCTTGAACCACACGTTCTATTACAGTGAAGACAGATGTTTCCAGGTACAGCAGGAGGCTGTTGACCATGACTAGAAACCAGTCTCCCTTCCTCCTACGCCTCTTCTCCTTTGCACCATGTTGGCAGGCAAATTAAAAATGCAGGGAGCCATTGCGTAGGACTTGTCTCCATTTTGAACGATCCTGGGTGAGTATCGCCCAAGTGTCAACATCAATGTTGCACTTTTCTACGTTATCCTTTAGCAAGTCCTTATAATGCTTCCATTGTCCTCCCACGTTATGGTATCCTTCTTTCAGCTGAGGAAACAGGATCTGTTTTGGGAGGTGATGGTCTGGTGTCTGAACAATGTGACCAGTCCAGTGAAGTTGCTAATGGATGATCATTGTCTCAATATGGGTAGTCTTTGCCTCTTCCAGAGCACTGATGTTAGTTCTCCTGTCTTCCCAGTTGATCTTCAAGATCTTGTGGAGACAGTGTTGGTGATACCTCTCAAGGACTTTCGAGTGATGTCTGTAGGTTGTCCAGGTTTCAGACACATATAATAGTGTTGGGAGAATGACCGTTTGATAGACAAGAAGTTAGGTATCTGTTCGAATGTCACGATCTTCAAAAACCCTGTGCCACAAACAAGCAAAGGCTGCACTGGCACAGCTCAGATGATGTTGGATTTCTACATCAATATCTGCGCTGGATGAAAGATAACTTCCAAGGTAGAGAAAATTATTGATATTCTCCAGTGCCTCTGGGTTGATTTTAATAGATGGGGTGCATGGTATCTCATTTGGAGAGGGCTGATGGAGTGCTTTGATTCTCTTGATGTTGAGGGTGAGACCAAGACATGCATAAGCATAAGTAAACACATCCAAGAGAACCTGAAGCTCTTTCTCAGAGTGAGCAAAAACTGCATTGTCATCAGCATACTGAAGTTCCACAATAGAAGTGATGGAAATCTTACTCTTAGCTTTCAGCTGGCTAAGCCCGAACAGCTTTCCATCCATTCTGTAGATGATTGGATGTCAAAGCTGAGAGCTACCCAGCAATTAGGTCGAAAATGACGTCAATAAAGACCATGAACATGGTTGTGGCAATGATACAGCCCTGTTTGACTCCTGTTTGTACTTTGAAAGGTTCACTCTGGGAGCCAGGGCCACTCAGAACAGTCGCTTTCATGTTGTCATGAAGCAACTTTAGTACATTGATGTATTTATCAGGACATCCAATCTTCAAAATTACAGTCCAAAGGGTATGATAATTCACTGAGTCAAAGGCTTTAGTTAGATCCATAAAAGCCATGTACAGTGGTCGGTTTTGCTCCTGACACTTCTCTTGCAACTACTGTGCAATGAAGATCATACCCCCAGTTCTGTAACATGGTCGGAAGCCACTCTGTGACTCTGGTAAAATTTCTTCTGACAGGGGCAGAAGACAGGTTGTGAGGACCCGTGCCAGAACTTTGACTGCAACAGCAAGGAAAGAGATACCATGATAGTTTCCACAGTCCGCTTTATCCCCTTTCTTAAAGCGGGTAACAATCAATGCAACCCTCATTTCACTGGGTATCGCCTCCTTTATCCAGATTTTAAGGATAAGCAGGCTAAGCTGCCAAATTAACTCTGGTCCACTATCTTTAAAGATTTCAGTGGGAATTCTATCCGGACTTGCTGCCTTGTTGTTCTTCATCTGCTTGATGGCATTGTATACCTCAAACAAATTGGGATAGTCTCTGAGCTCATCCCTAGAAGATCATTGAGGGATTTGTTCAAGAACTTCATTTGCAATCACAGGATTACGATTAAAAAGATCTTCAAAATGTTTTTTCCGGTGAAAATTAATTCCTTCTTTCTCCTTCAAAAGTGTGGTTCCATCTTTTGAGCGAAGGGGGTTCATGCCATGACAAACTGGCCCATAAATAGCCTTGATAGCACTAAAGAAACCACCTGTATAATGGGTATCCACAAAGGGTGTGTCTAGACTACAGAGTTTTGTCGACAAAAGTGGCCTTTTGTCGACAAAACTATACCTGCGTCTACACTACCGCTGAGTTCTGTCGACATAACGTCGACAGAACTCAGCAGTTTTGTCGACGCTGGTAAACCTCATTTTACGAGGCATAACGCCTTCTGTCGACAGAGTTTCTGTCGACAGAAGGTGTTATTGCATGTAAACTGTCCTTTGCGTCTACACTACCATGTCGACAAAGCAGCTTGCTTTGTCAACAGAACTCAATGTAGTCTAGACGCTCTTTGTCGACAGAAGTTTTGTCGACAGTATCTGTCGACAAAACTTCTGTCGACAGAAGCCTGTAGTCTAGACGTACCCAAAATGTTGGAGTTCTTGCACTTTCTCAGTCCCACCATTTGTTCTTGAGTTCTCTGGTTTTACGTTGGACTTCCACCTTTCCCTTAGCATGGGCTTCTCTTTTTGTATGGTGTAGCCCGGTAGGGCTCGGGGAGGGGCTCCTCCTCCTCCTCTTCCTCAGAGTCAGTGGGCAGCAGGCAAATAAACAGTTCAGAGCCCAAGCCTTGCTTCAGGGTAGGATGGCAGGCAAATAAACAGTTCAGAGCCCAGGCCCTGGTTCAGAATGGAGTGTCAGGCAAATAAACAGTTCTCATGTCCCAGTCACTACAAATTCAGTGGGGCAACCTTGCTGAGCCAGGGGTCTGGCAGGTTCAGGCTGCTGTTCAGGAACCGCTGAGGGGGGAGACTGCTACCCAAGAGTGGGGTGGAAGGGGGGACACAGGCCCACCCACTCCACTGTGTCCCAGTCCAGGGCCCTAGCAGCAGCAGAGCAATCTACTGCTGGGTCAGCAGGGATCCGTACCGCAACACGCTGATCTTGTTCTTGACCAGGCAAATGGTGGTCGGCTACTCCTGGACTCTTTCCACACTCCCCTGTTGGCTGTACCTGGCTCCCATGCAGATCCTCTGGGCTCCGTTGCTCTGGAACCTCTGGCCAGGTAAGCATTCCTTCCAGGAAGTCATCCAGTTGTGGGCCCAGTGGCCCAGGCCAGTCTTCAGCTTCCCCTGGGTCCAGCTCCTCATTTGGGTGTTCAGGGGAGGCTTCTGGCTCCTTCGGTCACTGGGGCCCAACTGGTCTCTCTGGCAGGCCTTTTATATCCCTGGCCCCACCTCCTGGGTTCCAATCAGTTTGAGTCGCTAGGGCCAGGTGCTGCCCACCAAGGCTCTGGGAGGAGCTCCTCCCCCTCGGGTCAGTGCGCAGCCACTCCGCCCCACTACATATGGCAATTTGTATCATTCTGCCAAGCACGAAGTGCCATTCTCTTCTCATTGATGAGCTGCTCGAGTTCAACATCATTCTCATCAAACCAGTCCTGATGCTGTCTGGTGTGGTAGCCAATTATTTCCTTACAGGTATTGATGATTGCTGCTTTTAGCTGACTCCAATGTTCCTCAATTTCTTCAGGAAACTCTGATGGAAAATTACTGCTGGGGTGGTGATCCTGCTGGATGCAGCTATCCAGCCAGGAGGAAAAGAGACAAGACTATTTTTAGGGCACTTTTTCTAGCTCCCCCTTCCTCTCCCCCAGGTGGGGTGAGCTGAGTGGGTCTAAAGAGGACTGCTCAGTCGTGGGTGCAGCCGCCGAGATGCTGGACCCACCTCAGTCCTTGAGCACGACGACTGAATCACACACATACCACCTATGTGTCGGTCTGTGACTAAGAACTTCCAGATCTCAGAGTCCTCTTCCCATCGCCACTCGCCAATCACCACCAGACTTTTAACTTGTGCAGGTGTTAGTTTCCTAAAAATTGGAAGATGCTTGTGGGAGACATCTTTTAAAGTGGAGAGACTGGTGCACAACAGTCACCACACTGTCTTTGACAGATAGAGGGTTTGAAACCAATGGCATAGACACCACGCCGATTGGCCACCCTCTATCAGCTGCAGCTTTCATCCATTGTGCAGTTATCCTCCATCTGCTCTGCCACTGAGGATTTCTTGGATCACGCTTTGTCCAGAACCTCGCCCTTGACCATTCTGCCATGGTTGATCCTAAGGAGTACATAACTCCAAGCAGTGTTGCTCTCGGGGGTCATTGGAACACACAAGCTTCTCCACTACTACAAGATGATGATCCATGGAGAGGAATCACCTAGCATAGAGGTCTAGAAATATAGCTCAGGGAGAGGAAGAAGGAATAATTCTCCAAGGTGATTTAAAGCTAAAAGAGTTGGCTAGTGCTGAAGAAGATCTCTGTGTAAGCTTGAAAGCTTGTTTCTCCCAACAACAAACATTGGCTTAATAAAAGAGATTAATTCACCCACCTTGTATTTTTGTTTCTCCTAGTTAGAGTTGTATTGTCTATTTTGTGAGAGAGTTTTTTCCTATGATTTTGAAAGTTTCTCCTGTTCTGAAATGGAACAAAACCAAAAATGTTAAAACATGCCATGAAACAAAATTCCCTCCCCTTCACCAAATTTTATTTTGGATTGATGTGACGGTGCTGTCCCATTCCATGCTTTATGAAAATTGGCTTATGAATATAAATATGCATAACTTGAAGATGCTTTACAAGTACCTCATGTTACCTATTGATTTTAATGTTACCAAATGCTGAACCTGTGTATCCTACTTTTGTGTATGTATCATTTTTATATGTGAAGTTAAAAATATGAAGTGTAAATCTGCTTATAATTTGAAATGTGCTCATAAGAGCCATTACTGGTGCCCCGGAAGCCTAATGACTTGGTGAGCAACTCAATGACTTGCAAACAGACTTGTTTGTTGTGCAAATCCAAAGGTGATTGGTGCTTGAAAGACATGTGACCATATCACTTGGTTCTGAAATCCATTTTGAATCCCATGTTTTTCCATGAGAAGGGGGGGATGCCAAACAATAGATTCTCACCCTGGGGGAGAGTCTACTTAAGCAATGGGAAGCAATTAGTTTTTTGTCTTCAGTTGATTTCTGAAACAGCCTGGCACACTGAGAGAAGAAAAAGAGAACTTTAAAGAGGGTTGGAGATCCAAGATAGAATAAAAGAGTTTGTCTCTGACTTGAACATTATGCCTGAAATAAGAATAGCTCTTTAGGGTAAGAATTTGTATGCAATATGTTTTTAGTGAATTAGATCTAGCTATGTGTCATCTTTTCATTTTAATTTAGTAACTTACTTAGATCTGTCTTTTTTCATGTGTAACCACTTAAATCCTATTATTTGGACATAATAAAAACACATTTGTTTATTATCAGGCCTAATGTAAATAATCGTCACTGGGAGGGAGCACCCACTGTGCATATCTCTCTTTCATTGGTAAAGAGAGCTTACCCAATGAGCTTTCACTGTGTAAAATGTTTACACAGAGAAAGACAAATGTATTTGGTTTCCTTTTGGTTTCCTAGGTGTTATGCCCTAGAACTGCATCTTCCCAAAGCTGAAGTGGTTCAGTGTCTGCATTACTTCTCAGGGGGCCATAACCCCAACTCTGTCCCTTGTCTGGAGGAGACCAGAGGATCTTGCCCAGCAGGACAGGTTAGTGGGGAGCCCCAGAAGGCAGGCATAAGTGGCACGATCAGAACATTGGGGAACAATCCCTGTCACCATTGATTTTTATCAAAGCATTTCAAATCAAAACATTTTTCCCCCAATTTCAACCTCTAAAACTTTTAGAAAGCACTTTTTTTGTGGTGGGGATGGGTCGGAAGAAAAGTCATTTCAAAATAAAAAATTGAAACTTTCCGTCCAAAAAGAAGTTTTCAGATTACTGACATTTTTTTTTGTTTTTCAGAATAAAATGTTGTCAAAGTCAATGTTTTGCTAAATGTTTAGTTTTTCATCAAAATATGTTTTTCATCAAAAACTACACACTTTGAAAAAAAACCATGTTGACTGACAAAAATGGTATTTTTTTAATGGAAAAAAATGTTGATGGAGAATTTTCAACTGGCTGTACTTATGGCCCTCTACTGAAGATTTTTGGTAGCCAGGACTGCAGGGAGCATGTTCAAAGAATCGAATGAATAGTCCTATGGGGCACCTTAGAGACAAACTAAAGTATATAGTAACATGAGCTGTTGTGGGTAAAGATGATGAGCTGGAGTGGAAACAACAGAAATCAAGTTATTTATAACAGGACCGGTGCTAATGAGGCTAAATGGACTGGAAGTGTCCCATACTTAGCTTTTGATGTAAACATACAGTTGCTGAAGGCAGGGGAAACTGGCTTTATAATGCAATATCCAGTTAATGCCTTTGTACAAGCCCAAGGAATAGTGTCAAATTAGCAGGTGAATGTCAATTCTGAACTCTCCCTCTCTAATTGGCTGGTGAAATTCCTTTGTAGAAAAGAATGGCTACTTTATATCTATGATTGAGTGACCAGGCATGTTAATATGTTCCCCTACAGGTTTATGTGTTACCATTTCTGATGTCTGATTTGTGTCCATTTATCCTTTGTCATAGAGACTGTCTGGTTTGACAAATATACGTGGCAGAGGGCCATTGCTGGAACTTAGAATCATAGAACACTAGGACTGGAAGGGACCTCGAGAGGTCATCAAGTCCAGTCCCCTGCCCTCATGGCAGGACCCAGTACTGAGACCATCCCTGATAGATGTCTATCTAACCTGCTCTTAAAGGCAACTTGATGGCATATATCACATTGGAGGATGTGCAGTTGTATGAGCCCCTGATGTTGTGGCTTATGTGGTTAGAAAGAATCCACGTAACTATTGCCAATGGCATTTAAAATAATTATTAAAACTAATTCCATTCATAAAATGTCTCTTTCAACAGAAGAAGCTCTCATGAATAAACACTCAAAAAAAATCGAGTCATTAAGGCTTTCTCCTGGGTGCCCATCTGTGTAATTCACTAGGTTGTGGTGCATTTGGATTCTAATGCTGGGAAGAAGTTTGGTGGCTCTTGAGTAGCTGTTTTCCTGGCAGTGTTTTATTTAATTATGTACAGATGCTTTGCTTTGATGTATCACAGCAGAGCCCCTTGTAAAGTATCAGCATCCTCCTGCTACTGCTGTTTCATTGCTTAAACAAAGCATGCAATAAGCTTATCTTATATGAACTACAGACAGGTGCTTGCAATCCCACCCTTTTGTTTTTCTATGGGATAATGTTCCTGTTGTTATGCTAATTGTTCCTATTCATCCCCTGGTGAGTCTTTCAAAGTGAGCTGGGGGTAATTACATACAATTTAGAGCACTACAATGAAACAAAGAAAATGTCCTTTAGGTTAAAAAGGTTAGGACATTAGTGTCAGTGCTTTCATTTAAGAAATAAGACAGGACAGGGCTTGCAGTTATTGTGTAATAACAGCAAGTCCAGGGAACATGGCAAGTTATTAGGCCTCTGTCATAGACTTTTTTCATTTCTAGATTTAAGGTGATCACGAAACCACCATAAGAGTCTAGTGTTCCTATTATAGTATGGGGTTTTAAAATAATCACCGAAACTCGTTTTTTGGGGGGAGGGTGTTCTGATTTTTCCACCAAAATAAACCATTCTTAAAAAAGCTAAAGGACAAAACCAACACTAACCCCTTTAATTTGTATTAAAGACAGGGAGCCCCACCATGGATTAATACATATTCTGATGAATGGGGACCAAATTCTGATACCCTTACTCACACTGAATAGTACCTTACTTCTTGAATAGTCTGACTGAAACCAATAGGACTATTTGTATGGAGTAAAATGCATGTAGTAGAACTGTGTGATAGTCTCTTCTTAAATGCACTGTAATGCATTGAGCATTTTGGCTCTAGTTTAGCAAAGCACTTAAAATTAAACACATGCTTAAGTGCTTTGCTTCATAGAAGTCAGGGTGCTAAGCATGATAGGGCTGAACCCAGTGTGAAACAAACACAATCAGAATGCAAGTATAGTATAGAGAGAAGCCAGGCAGTCCTGTAGTAAAGTCACCGGAGAGGGTCAAAATAGATTTAAACTCAGTTTCCAGCTTTTCTTCAGACCTCCTGTGATCCAAGGCAAGTCACTTAAACCCTTCGTGCCTCCAATCTATAAAATGGGGATAATAACACTGTATTATCTAATAGGGCACTGTAATATTATTGTTTGCTCAGACACTTTGGTGATGGACGTAATGGAAGCACACAAAGTATTTCATTGTTTGTGATAAGAGAAGATAGCTTGCTTATAAATGTGCCATAATATATTTAATAAAAATAAGGAAATATTATGTTTGATGAGAATGGGAAGAAACCATTAATTTTTTGTTTACAATGGTGGTTCAGCAAAGTATGGGATAAGGATTTATTTTTATTGTACTGAATGTGGTGAATGTATAATGGAGAAACTGCATGGCCCACAGGTAAAGCTGATCAGCAAATATTTTAATGGAAATTTTTGAGTTTTCATTAAAAATTACGTTTGGTCAAGAGTGCAAAGCTTCTGCCATGAATGGGTGGTTTGGAAATGGTTTTTCATATCTAGGCCACTGTGAAGAATCAGCCAGGCCATTTAGTTACTGAAAGACATTGTCATCTGATGGCTGTCCGGCAGACTGTAGTCACCTCAGTTCTTTTCCCAGGGAACAGGTGTCTGAGTCATAAATACTGTCACCAAAATTGATCTTCTATAAATCTATGTGCTAAAAGGTCCCCCAACTCTGTGCCATCTGTACTGCCAGTCTCAACAGAGAGGACAACAGTTGAATGGGCATGGAGTCTGAATACTCATAGACTCTGAAAGATGGTCCCTACAAGTCTGGGTTTGAGACGCATTGGTAGGACATGTAGGGTACATCTAAACTACATGGCTCCGTCAACGGAGCCATGTAGATTTGTTTGTTTGGCAAAGGGAAATGAAGCCGCGATTTAAATAATCGCGGCTTCATTTAAATGTACATGGCTGCTGCGCTGACCCGACAAACAGCTGATCAGCTGTTTGTCGGCTCAGCGCGCTAGTCTAGACGCTCCCCTGTTGACATAAAAGCCTTTTATTGACCTCCCCGGTAAACCTCATCCTATGAGGCATAACGTGGAGGTCGATAAAGGGCTTTCAGATTGGCACGGGAGCGTCCAGACAAGCATGCTGAGCTGTTTGTCAGCTCAGCATGGCAGCCATGTAAATTTAAATGAAGCCGCGATTATTTAAATCGCGGCTTCATTTCCCTTTGCCGATCAGCCTAATCTACATGGCTCCATCGATGGAGCCAGGTAGTTTAGACACACCTGTAGTGTGACAGCTGCTTTGTCTCTTCTGTGGCTAACACTATGGTACATCTAGACTACAAGCCTTTTTTGAAAGAGATCGTCTAGACATCCACAAGACGTTTGAAAAAGCGATCCACTTTTTTGAAAGAGAGCATCCAGGCAATCTGGATGTTCTCTTTCGAAAAAGGCCTGTTTGTGTTCAAGAATGCCTTTTTTTGAAAGAGCTCTTTCAAAAAAAGGCATTCTTCCTCATAAAATGAGGTTTACCGCTGTCGAAAAAACTGCTGTGTTCTTTTGATTTAATTTCAAAAGAATGTGAAGGCAGTCTAGACGCAGGTGAAGTTTTTTTTAAAAATACTCTGTAGTCTAGGCACAGCCGAAGTCTACTCTACAGCCTATGTCTACATAATTTATATGATTCTGGGAGGTGAATAAGTCACTCCCCTGAAAGATGTAAGTTATACTAACCATGCTAGTGTGGACAGCGCTATGTCCCGCCGTCATAGCTACTGCCACCTGCAGGGACGGGAGTAGTGAAACTGACAAGAGAGCTCTCTCTCCTTGGCTCAAAGAAGCTACATTAGAGCATTTAGAACAGTGCGGCTGCATTGGTGCAGCTGCACCAGTGTAAATTCTCTATTGCAGCAGTGCCCTAAATATATGACTTCTGTTTTCAGGACAGCCAGTCCAGCACCTTTCACTAGGATTACAAGTGGACAAGAAAATTTTTAAAAGGCAGTAGTTAGTGACACACATTTTAAAGAGACATATTCAGAATTCCAGTGTATGGCTTTTGCAACCAGATATAAGAACGAAATAGGTCAAATCTAAGGGCTTTCCATCTGTAACAATCTCTTGTTCTTTCCTGACCTGCTTATGTGAGCTTCATATGTTTTGAATTTTTCAGAGAGAAATTGATTGTTGCTGCTGCACAGAGCATCAAGAAGAAAAAATTTAAGAATATTGAACAAATTAGGCAAGAATCATAAGATATTGGAAAATCCAAAGTTTTTGTAATCCAGAGTAGTCTTTGGATGACACAAAAGATATAAAATATCCAGAAACAAAGTCTGATAGGTGATAAAACACTGAACTGTTTTCTACCAAGAACTATGACAGAACAACAACCATAGACAGAACTGATATCCTACAGAGATCTTAAGACTAGCAAAAGCAGCAGGACAAGATAAAGTCTAGAAAAACTCTACTGAAGGACTTAAAATGAACCAATTTGTACTATGTCATGAAGAACAAAGAGAGACTTTTTTTTTTTAATGAACAGTACAAAGTAGAGTAGGGGAGCAAGCAATGGAAAAGATTACATTAAAAAGGACAGGTGAAACAGGATGAAACTGTCTACCAACTCCCTTTTGCTTAGCTAGAATAAAAGCCATATTCACAACATGACTGGGAGAAAAAGTGGATTCTAGACAAGTGGTTTTATACTCTTATCATATTTACATACAAATAGGACGAGGAAACCTACAATTTTTCTAATCTTTGGTCTGTATTCTACAAAGTTTAGCCAAGGTACTGAGTCAATACTTTTTGCAAGACTGGATTTTTTTTTTAACCAACCAAGAAATCACGCATCCTTTTGATCAGAATTCTCCACAGTAGATTACCTCCGAGTGATAAATGAACTACTGAAGAAGATGAATGAATGGAATAAACCCCTGTATATACTACTCACTAACTGTGAGAAAGATCTTAATTCAGTTGAAAGAACTCTGTGTCTTGGAGCTCTGTAGAACTAAAGAGGCAGAGCATGGATGATTACATTCAGCATCTGAGCAACATCAATGTAATTGAATCAACTATGTTATATTTAACAGTGGAAAAGATCAAAAGAGAAAGAGAGAGGTTCATGGCAAAGATGCTTCACCACTTTCTCTGCGACTAGACTAGAGGGGCAAAATGTATTTCAGCTTGCCAGAAGGCAGGCAAATAGCCAGCAGTTTGGAATCATTCCAGATGTGCAATGTACATAAATGCACAAGTTGTAATCCAGGAAGGTGCAACATCAATACACAAGGTGGCAAGACCAATAGGCTGCTGTTGGTACCTCCACATACAAGGAGGACATCACATTTGCTGGCGGTACATAAATGGTGGTGGTGGCGGCGGCAGCATGTTAGCTTAGCAAGTGCTGCCTACAGGTACCTACACAAACAAATAAAATATATCAAAGGCTGTTGAGATCAACTATAAAAACTAGAAATTGGAATGGAAAACCAATTTCAGCATGGACTCTGCTTAACAGACACACTCGATCACCGAATGACTTACTAGAACAGATAAGTAGAGGGTTTTAATGAAGCAGAAGAATAAATCTGCTTAGGTACAATAGCAAACCTTATGCTATAGTTTATACTCAGACAAAACTTCCAGTGAATGAAGCTGGAATTTTGCCTGAGTGCAGATGGCAGTATCAGGCCCAGGATTATTTGCCAAAGGAAACAATCATGATATGAATTAAACGGGACCGTGCTTGTGAAAACTGAAGCTGCATCCGAAAGTTCACACTCCAGTTTTGTTCAGGCAAGACTCCCAGGAGCAAAACAATTCCACAGCTCTTCCCCTCCCCACCCCTTGCTACTTCCCATCCCACTTATTTGTAAGGTAGGGAATCAGGTGTGTAGTCCCTACTCTCCCATCTCTCCCCCGCCCCAACACCAACCATCGGGGCAGCTCTAATATTGGTACTTAGAGAGTGTCTTGACCCCCTCCCCACATCACTCCCATGCAGCTGTGTTGTGTGTAGAGTCATAAATGGATCCCCTGCATCTGCCATTCTCTCCTGAGTTGCAGACCACCGTGGACAGCTTGGGTGTCTGTTATAATTAAATGCAGTAACATAATTCTAATAACCAAGGGTAAACATTTTGCAAACTCCAGCTAGCCTGGCTGTGCTACAACTTGTAGCTAATACCCCTTGCATTTCTTTTCTGCTCTTGAACTAGGCTCTTTCAAATCGCAAACTGCCTATCACTTACTAATCTGGCCATTGTGTAACTAATACAATAAATATGTCTCCTGTAAAATGTAGTAAAGTAATGAGCAATTTAATGAGTTAAGCAAAGAAAGATAGAAAGTGAAAATAAGAAACCATGGAAACTAGCTTACTAATCCTAGCCAAGTGCCAGCAGGCTAATGAAGACAGACGGAGAGTGAAAATGAGACTAAAAAGGAGAAACGGCTCTCTAAAAGCAGAGATATGAGCTATCCATACCATTAAAGGATTTCAGTATTTGGCTTCATGCACAGAGACAACATTTCCTTTTTCAAAATCACCATAGAATGGTTTCCTGTTGAGGACAGCAAGCCATAAACACCATTCTTACTCAGATATTTTTTGTTTGCTTCTGATTTACTGGACTATTATGCCAAATTGCACTTTTCCCTGTAGATCCACATGTATGGTGCTGTTTGATGACATTATTCAATGTGGTCCTCCTCCTCCTTTCATCCCTCTAAGGTAGTGGAGATAAGTCAGAAGCAAAACTCTGTATCCCAAACACTCCTAAATTTGGGGCATATACTGCTCCAGTTCTCTGGTCTGTTCTGTTAAGTTTGAGGACCAGGTCTCTTTGGTTCTAATTTCGTACCAGATGCAATCTCATGAGAAAAGCTGGTCTTACAAAATATTGGTCCCATCAAAAGCCATTGAACCATGATGTCAGGTAGCAGGGGCATGGTGGAGTAGGGGTGAGTGTGTCAAATCCAGCCCAATGTAACAGATTAATTTTGAAGAAATAATGATTTGGGAGGTGTGGGAAGTATGTTAGGAGTACAATTCTTGGGGACATTATGGTGTGGTTTTGACTCTCTGTGATGGGATGCACTTGCTCCACACTAGATGGGGAAGGGTTAGTCCTACACTGTGGGCTGAAGAAGCCACACCCTCTCAACTCTACTGGGCATGCTTCAACTGCACTAATACAAAAGGAAGCAGCTCAGTTGGAGTTGACTGCTGCACTGAAAGGAGGTATGCTACAGGCTCCAGCCTCAGATCAGCGGAAGCCTGAGGCCATAGGAGCTGGAAAAGCTGCATCTGAGGAAGCTGTCAGGCTCTTTATGGAGTCCTTTGGAGCCCAGATTTTCCAGGGAGAGTGCATACTGGGGAACCCGGGAACAGTAGAGATCTGCAGTGGGAACTATGGTAGGAAGTAGCCAAAGGGAGTTAAAGCCTGGTTAGTGAACCAGTATTCTGAGTCAGTGTGTTTTGGTCTTGAGCCTCCCCCTTGCTGACTCAGTGGTATATGCTCTGGCCACTACAGTGGCCTAGAGGAGAGGGAAGGCCTGAACCTCCTCCCTGGGCCACCACCCTCTTTGTGTGTGTGTGGTGGCCTCCTTCCCTGACTGAGACCACTAGACCTCAGACCTCACTGCTCTACATACAGGGGCAACTGTTGACCATGGCCACTAGGTCTTACTGCCCTGCTAAGAGAGCAAATCTATGGATTCTGGCTGCTAGGCCTTCCTGCCCTGATGACCAGGACAAATCTGGTCATTGGGCTTCAGTGCCTGGCTAATAGGTATGAATATATTGACTTTGGCCATTGCCCTACCAAGGGTGGGTATATTGACTCTGTCTCCAGAGGCATAGACAAAAATTACAGCCTCCCAACCCCGACCTAAGAGGTATGGAGTATACTTGCCCTTCACTGGATGAGGTCTCCCCTAACTCTTTCACACTCCTATTACTGAGGAGGCTTGCTTACCCTTTGGGGAGAGGAGACAAAGTTTTCTGGACAGGCAGGTAACATCTAATGCCAATAATGCATCCCTCCCCCCCCCCCCCCCCCCCCCCCCCGTGTATCAAGATGCAGCTCTTCAAGATCCATTTTCCTTGGCAGTTTTATCATCTGACTCTACATTATACGTGCGTTGGGACAGCACTTATGGAATATTTGGGAGCTATAGCTGGTTCAGAACAAGGCTGCCCAACTTGCTGTGAGCTGAAAAGAATGTTTTGCAACAGTCTTTTGGCTATGATTTAAGTGTTTGACTTTGGGCTGTAAACAGTGTGTGTCCATTTGAGAGACCTGGAAAATGAGAGGCCCTCTTCCTCTCCATTGTCTGCCACAGAGGCTGAAGTCATTGGAGACTCTGGGGCTATGTCTACACTACAGAGTTTTTGTGCAAAACCAGCCATTTTTGCTCAGAAACCTGTTTAGTGTCCACACCTCAAGCACATTTTTGTGCAAGTAAATTTACAGTGAATCAACAGAACAGAGGGCTTTTTGCGGTGTAGGTATTCCTCTTTCTATGAGGAATAACTCCTTTTTGCGCAAGAGCTCTTGCGCAGAAAGGCGTGTGTGGACGGGAAACAGGGTTTTTTTTCCTGCAAAAACAGGAAAGAGGAAAAAGCACAGGAGCCCTGGTGGCCCTTCTGTTAATGTCAATCAGAGCTTTCTTGCACGAGAGTGTCCGTTCAGTCTGGATGCTCTCTTGCACAAAAGCGCATTGTTTTTTCAATGTGCTTTTCCAGTGTGGATGTGCTCCTGTGCAAGAAGTTTTTGCGGAAGAGCTCTTCTGCAAAAAGCTTCTTGTGCAAGAAGCCTGCAGTCTAGAGGTAGCCTAGTTGTAAAGAGTTGGGGGTATGGTACAGGGCATACTCAGAGAAGGGCCCTTACTTCTGGAATTTACCCCCGGAGACTCAGTGTTTGTTGGCCTTTAGGATGCAGTACAGGTACCGATTTTTTTTTCAGATGCTTGTTTGACACACTAGCAAACTTTGTGCCTGCATCTCCCTCCATTGATTGGCCTAGTAGAAGATAACAGAACACCACTGCTAGCAGCTAATTGCTCCACCCCTTTAGCTCCAGTGGTAGGGGTCTATGCTTTGGTGGTAAAGGTACTTGACTCCAACTCTGCTGATCACTCAGCCAGGAGGCTGTAAGAGTAGGCAGGCCTCTTTGCTTTTTCCACTTAAACAGGCAAACTTGTATGTGATTTTTTTATTAGGATGTATGCATGTGGAGAGAGTGGGGTTTTTTATATATAAATGTAAATAAATATGCAATGGCTGACATCTTAGCAAGGACTCAACTACAGTTTTCCAAAGATAAACATGTTGACGGTTTGAGCTAAAGAACTAACCTTGTTTAACTGGTATTGTAAGAAACTGTCATCCTCCACAGATGGCAAGGGACCTCTACCACACACTCGTCAGTGCATCATAAATAAAAAGTAACCAATAATGAATAACATAGGAGACTGACCTTTACAAAAAATAGGTAGAGTGAACAGGGCATCTTAGGCAGGGTGAATCTGCAGCAAAGGAATCGTGGTAGGGTAGGTAGTAAGGACATGTGCAGGAAAATATTAACAGGTTATTTGAAAATGATGGCTAGCAACTGGGAAATCAAGAACAAGGAAGGAATTTTAAGGGGGAAAAGTCAATACCCACATTAATAAAACACCATGAAATGAACTATTTCATTGGATATTGTCCCTGTCACTGGTTATGTTTTTCCTGTTCAAAAAACAAAAGTGTTCAGAGGTTTTTTGCGAAGTATATAATAAGATTAGTAATTTCTGGATTGAAATATGCTTTACTGGGGGAAGTTTCCTCCTCCTCCAAGCTGCTACCTTCCAATAAACAAAATAATGCAAACCAAAATAGAAGTGATAACAAAAAATATATAACGCTCCCTGTATTTTCATATGTGAGTATCTAACTTGTATAACCCTTCTATCAGATGGTGCTAGCAGCAACCAGGGCCAGATTCAATTCCTTTCCATTGGTACAACACAGAACTGGCTTAAGCCTCTACTCAGTAACCTGAGAAAATTACACGCCTGCTCGGGTGCCTCTGAAGGACACTATTTTCCAACTTGCAAGCACAGAGTCTGAGGCTACGTCTACACTGCAGAGTTTTTGTGCAAAAACTTGCAAAGCATCCATACTACAAGCATGTTTTTGCACAAGAAAAAGTACAGTAGATCATCAGAAGACAGGGCTTTTTGTGCAAGAGTTATTCCTCTTTCCATGAGAAATAAGCCTTTTTGCGCAAGAGCTCTTGTGCAAAAAGGCATGTGTGGACGGACAACAGGGGTTTCTTGCGCAAGAACCTCCTATCAGAAAAAGCACAGGTGCTCTGATGTCCATTCTGTGAATGGCCATCAGAACTTTCGTGCGCAAGAGCATCCAGGGCAGTGTGGACGCCCTCTTCTGCAAAAGTACATCTCTTGCGTAAAAGCATATGGCAGTGTGGACGCACTCTTGTGCAAGAACTTTTTGCAGAAGATCTCTTCTGCAAAAAGTTCTTGTGCAAGAAGCCTGCAGTGTACATGTAGCCTGAGTGTAGGAAAAAAAAAACTTTTTATAAAAGGAGTGAAGGAGTTCAGTGTTAAATTGAGAAAACACCACAAATAAGATTCATAAACATAAACCAAGAGTAAAAGACCCACCCCTAAGTAGTTTGGGCAGTGTTCTTTCCCCCTCGGGTTCTAAAGTCCAGCAACTCAAAATTCCCCAAGATGTGCCTGACTCATCTTTGCACTCCACTCACAGTTGCTGTCCATGGTCAGTGCGGATCAAGAGTTCAGAGGTGCATCTGCAAAGTTCTCCTCCCACCTTGGATGAGGAGGGGGGGAGTAAAGAGGCACCGTATCTGCTTTGTGGCTCAGGAACTCGCCTGTTTCCTCCCTCTGCCTGCTGTCATCTTGCCAGCTGCCTGCTCGCTTCTTTTGCTGCACTTCTTCACCAGCTGCCCTGCTGGCCTCTCATTGAACCTCACTACCACCACCTTACTGACCATTTGCTGCCCTTCTCCAGCCATTTGTTCATCAGCTGAGTGTCAGTCACCTTCTGCTGCAGCTTGCCTCTCTGCTGTGACCACTGTACACCAGTCCTTGACAGTTTTCAGTTTCTGCAGTCTAGGCAGAAACACTGTCCCACTTTAAGTGATTTTAGCTCTCAGTGATCTTTTTAGCTCATAATGACAGTCCTATCACAATGATTTCAGCTCTGATTTAATGGATTGATTTTGATTTTGTACACCAGTCCTTGACAGTTTTCAGTTTCTGCAGTCTAGGCAGAAACACTGTCCCACTTTAAGTGATTTTAGCTCTCAGTGATCTTTTTAGCTCATAATGACAGTCCTATCACAATGATTTCAGCTCTGATTTAATGGATTGTGAATCTCAAGTCTAACCAGGACCATTTAAATTCTAATTTTAGAAAGCAGGAAACTTTCCTTTTCTCACTTTTTAAAAAAACAAAGGAAATTAATTTTAAAACACGTACGTAATTCTGTCCCTGGTTTTCTTCTTATTTTAATATATTTCTCTTTATGTTTTAACATATTGCCATTAAATATACAATAAAGGAGCCACCATACTAAAAATCTCACTAGTGTAAATTCAGATCAAACTCCATAGGTGTCAGTAAAGTTACTTTGAAATTGCAAGGATGTTATGGATATCAAAATCTGGCCAGATGTACTAAAGAGCTAAATTAAAATTGCTGCTAGAATCTTATTATTTTTGCATTTCCTTTCTTTTTAGACTTTAACTGGCCAGCCTCAATGTTTCATCAACATGGCTTTTTTTATAATACCTTACAGCAAACAAGACTTGTCTGCAGGCACATCTTGGAAAAACATGTCAGGTAAATGAATCTGTTTATGAGAGATCAGTGATAGCTAGTTCAATACTATTTAATTTAAGACTACATTTTAGTCTAAGGGTGGGGACTCTCATGTAGTAGGTTAATACATACATGACCTTTAGCATATCCTGGCCTTCCTCCGGCTGAGATAATGTTCCATAACAAATTTATTGTGTCGGGGAGATGATTTGTTGGTCAGCAGAAGTAACCAGTAAGAACAAAAGGTACAGGAACTGAGGGGAGGACGCTGGTTGGAAATGCTGCTTTGTTTGTTCTTGTATCCTCATAATTTCTTATTTATAATATCTAAAAGGACACCTACCCTATGAGGAAGCTCTAATGGGTATTTCCAGATTTATGCATGTTCTGGCTTGTCTTGTAGTTTGTCATTGATGGCGCCTCTAGATCATAATCTAGAGCATGGACCTTTTTTCTACTTGGCACTGTCCTACTGCTTCACAACACCAGATATATTTACAACACTATGTAAGTTAATAACCAGCAATAATTCATCCATAAAACACGTTCACCTTGGTCAGAAATGTCCAGCCTTGGAGCAAATTTCTTTCCGAAAATTCCTCCCTGCCCACAAAGAAAAACAATTCTAGCCATTTTTGTGTGTCAAGCAAGAGAGAGCAAACCCAGAAAATTTGCATTTGAAGAAATGTGAATCTCCAACTCTGAACCCTCTCACGGTGAGGCACTCATTGCACTATTGTAACTAGGTGAGGTGTTCCAATACAAAGATATAAGATTCTTTATAAAACAGACTCTTGGAACTGGATCTTCTTCCTACTAAAGGGAATTTGATTTTTGTTGTTGACTTCAAAGGTAGCAAACTGGGAAATTTTGATACTAGTCTGAACTAGAGGAATACAATCTTTCCTCTTGATACCAGAGCAATTGTGCTGATTTCAAAAGAGCAGATTTTGGCCAGAGGGCTCTAATGTGATATTAAATATATCTTAGACACATAGAATACTAAAACTAGATCATTCCTAGAGATGTTTGTCTACCATATTCTAAAGAACATCCATTGATGAAGATTCCACAACCTCCCTAGGCAATTTATTCCGATGTTTAATCACTCTGGCTATGTCTATACTGCACTGGTTTTGCGCAAGAAATATGCAAATGAGGCTAAGCATGGAATATTGCCGAGCCTCATTTGCATGATTAATGAGGGGCCGCTTTTTCCACAAGAGGCTTTTGCACACAAAGGAGCTGTCTACACTGCTCCTTCTTGTGCAAAACCCTCCTCTTGCAGATTTTTCCTGGAAAAATGGCTCTTGCGCAAGAGAGGGTTTTTGCTCAAGAAGGAGCCATATAAACGACTCCTTTTTGCGCAAAAGCCTCTTGTGCAAAAAGCGGCTGCTCATTAATTATGCAAATGAGGCTCAGCGATATTTGGTTAGACTCATTTGCATATTTCTTTCTCAAAACCAGTGCAGTGTAGACATAGCCTCTGACAGTGAGGAAGTTTTTTCTAATGTCCAACCTAAACCTCCCTTGCCTCAATTTAAGTCCATTGTTTCATGTCCTATCATCAGAGGTTAAGGAGAATATTTTCTCTCTCCTTCTTTATAACACCATTTTAGGTTCATGAAAGCTGTTATGTCCCCTTTCAGTCATCTCTTTTCCAGACTAAACAAACCCAATTCTTTCAGTCTTCCCTCATAGGTCATGTTTTCCAGACCTTTAATCATTTTTGTTGCTCTTCTTTGGACCTTTTTCCAGTTTGTCCATATCTTTCCTGTAATGTGGTGCCCAGAAGTGGACACAGTAGTCCAGCTGAGGCCTAATCAGCACAGAGTAGAGTTGTCTTGCTTACAACACTCCTGTTGTTATATCCCAGAATGATGTTTGCTTTTTGTGCAACAGTGTCACACTGTTGACTCATATTTAGTTTGTGGTCCACTATGATCCCTAGATCCCTTTCTTATCCCTGTGTATAATCCCTCTCTCATAATGGCAATCACCTGGCAAACTCTCTGGGGTTTTTTGGTCAATTTAAAGTGCTCAATTTTGGTTGGTTTTCTAGTCAACTTTTATTCTATTGCTCCTGGATAGTGGACAGATGTTTAGAAGTATTGATTTCATTGTCCATTTAAACACTTCAGTACATTAAGTTCATGAATATATACATAGTATCTAAGCATTTTAAGCTAATTAAACCAATTCCAGAGCTATATTTGCTCACAAAACCAATCAATTTATTTTGAGTCCCACAGAAATAAGTCTGCATTGAATTATGATTAGAGCCAGACATTCCAAAGTCTCAGGCATGGCTTGTTTTCTCTGTAGACTGTCCCTTTAAACTAGTCGCCGTGAAAGAACAGTGCATTTATAATTCAGCTTGTCCTCAAGGAGAACTCTTCTCTGTGGGAGGATCCTCTTTAATTACAACTTCACAGTAATAAGATGAGAAATGAGCAAGCAAGAAAGTACTGTTGGAATGAGACATGATAAATCAGTTTGTCCAGGAAGCACGTTTATGCCAGATCTATCACCACATTCAGCACAGTACTATCTTTCTTATTTCAATAAGGAAATCTCATGAAGAAATTTTAATTGCATACGATTAGGTGAAAGTCAATGTGCCATAATGAGCAAAGTGAAACCTGCATTTTTTCTTCTTTTATCTTCATGCTTTGAGTTCCCAAGGATTAACACAAAATGATTTGCCCTTAAATTGCACCCTTCTTTTCATTTGTGTGAAGGATGTACATTTTAGGTAATTTGAAAGGCACCAAGCTTTTACTGTATGCTTCATGCCTGCAAGTTGGGAGTCAGAGGGGGAAAAAAAATTCCAATTTTCGAAGTCGCCTATTGTTAAGGGTGACTGAATGGCAGCCTGCAATTATATGATTTCAATGTAATTCATTCAGTAGGGAAGAGGTTGGTTCATAGATGCCTGGCTTAAAAGATTGGCATTGCCATGTGATTAATTTCCAAACTTTAGGGTATTTTCAACAACATACAATAGAAACATGTGACACTGACATTTTCTGGATATGTAATACGATTGCTTTATAATTGAAATGCTAGGCTCATGGGTAACACTGGATTTTCAATTTCTTCATAGCACGTGTGTGGGGGTATGCATGCATCTGTACACACATACACAAAGCTATAAGTATATGTATGTGTACAGTGTCTCTACAGCTTTTCCAGGGTTCAGGACCTACCCTTTTAACAATTATTTTTTCTTTTTCAATAATGTGCCAATGAACTTGAAAGCGATGTCATTAATATTTAATGTAGCGTAATTATAGTCAGAAATTATTTGCTTTTTGTAGCACAATCTGATTGAATTAAAATCTTGTTTTATAATTAAAATATTTAAATATATGTAAATAAAAGAATAAGCCATGAAAAAACATAACTTCTATACTGTAGCTTCCTTCCTTTCAGTGTTTGATATGGAGTCCCTAAGTACTTATATTTAGAGCTGTGTAAAACATTAGTTGCCGAAACTCAAATATGCGAAAGTTGCCCAAACAGAAGAGAATTGAAATTAATCTGAAATGAATGACCCCAAAACAGTTTTTTCTCACATTGCAATAGAAATATGCAATATTGTCAACCCCTAGCATTCAAAAATCATGAGTCAGGTCCACATTAATCACGGGATTTAATATCTTTTCATTTGCCTACAAAACTGATCATTTTAATTTAAAATACTTAAGATACTACTGGCATTAGAAGATATATTGGCATTAGAAAAGGTTCAGAGAAGGGCAACTAAAATGATTAGGGGTTTGGAACAGGTTCCATATGAGGAGAGGTTAAAGAGAGTAGGACTTTTCAGCTTGGAAAAGAGGAGACTAAGGGGGGATATGATAGAGGTATATTAAATCGTGAGTGGTGTGGAGAAAGTGAATAAGGAAAAGTTATTTACTTGTTCCCGTAATATAAGAACTAGGGGCCACCAAATGAAATTAATAGGCAGCAGGTTTAAAACAAATAAAAGGAAATTCTTCTTCACACAGCACACAGTCAATCTGTGGAACTCCTTGCCTGAGGAGGTTGTGAAGGCTAGGACTACAATGGGGTTTAAAAGAGAACTAGATAAATTCATGGAGGTTAAGTTCATTAATGGCTATTAGCCAGTATGGGTAAGGAATAGTGTCCCTAGCCTCTGTTTGTCAGAGGGTGGAGATGGATGGTAGGAGAGAGATCGCTTGATCATTACCTGTTCGGTTCACTCCCTCTGGGGCACCTGGCATTGGCCGCTATTGGCAGACAGGATACTGGCTGGCTGGACCTTTGGTCTGACACAGTATGGCCATTCTTATGTTCTTATGTACTATGTATATATTCATGAGTTTAATGAGCTGAAGTGTTTAAATGGACAATGAAGCCAACATTATAAAATTCTGTCCATTGTCCACCCTGCTTCAACTGAGGGACAGGGCCACACCCACAAAGCTGCAGACTCACAGCATGTAGGCTAGAAATGCATCCTTTGAAAATGAGAGGTGAGATGTGAACATATTTCCAGAAATTCAGGAGCTTGGCTCGAAACAAACCAGCCCAAATATCTTGAAACTTGCAATAAAATGGTGAGCTTTGTTAAGACTGGGTATGTCGCACAGAGCACTGGTAAGAGGAGTCAATAATGAGGGATTTGTAGAATGCTAGGGTGGTCCTTACTGGTTCTGTGCCCCTCTGAACCTTCTTTTGCTTGTTGGGTGATGCTGGCTCTGGTAGAGTCATGCATGTAGCATTTCTTTCTAGGTTAACTATTAAAAAAAGTGGTGGCCACTTAAAGGTTTTGAATGGTTAGAATAGTCCCAGTGGAGATGCATTAAATGTATTACTCTTAGGACTAGTACCATTTCATCATTAG
The DNA here is from genome assembly GCF_049634645.1 of Pelodiscus sinensis. Classification (NCBI taxonomy): domain Eukaryota; kingdom Metazoa; phylum Chordata; order Testudines; family Trionychidae; genus Pelodiscus; species Pelodiscus sinensis. The sequence continues at coordinate 120,512,320 of NC_134715.1, read as the reverse complement.
GGGAATACATTAAAATACATTCAGGACAATAACCTGAATCCCTGCAGACAAACTGGATGTGAAAACATGCTAGGAAATCGCAAACTCCTTATGGATCCAGTGACAGGGCATTCCCAAAGGTTCACAATTGGGATGCTTCTCTGGTAACCAGACCTCTGGAGGATTCCATTTTGCTAACTGGCTTCCTGTCCCACATAGTCGGCCTCTTCTTCATGCTTGGTGAGGCCCTGTGAGGAAGGACTGGTATGTGCTACACAGCTTGTCATGTCTTATAACTTCTATACCCCTTCCATCTTTTAAAGCCCTTCCTGTGCTATGTACAGGCCTTCTCTAGCTAAAAGAACACAGATCCAATGAAGTGATTTATCAGGAATTGCATCTTGTTCATCCTGGTCCGGCTCCATTTTCATCAGAACTGAGCAGCCTGGTCTGAGTATGGGCTCCTGCTAGATCCAAATAGAGATTGCTTTGTGCATTTCATAAAATCCAGAGGCTTCTTTTGAGTGCAGTCACCACAGGAAAATACCGTGGAATCTGCAGGTGCCAGGAGTCAGTGTTATGAAATGATAAAAGCTGTTAAAAATGTCAGATTGCCTGTTTGGTTTGAGTGGCGGCAGGGCAGTGGAGCACAGAGCACAGGATGAGAAGGTAGAAATGGGCAGACTCAAGTGGGTTGTGTTCCCCTCCCCCAGAGAAAGTTGTATTTCATGGGTCTATGTGACAAATATGCACAATGTGGGTGAAATTCTCTTCTCCGTATGAAACTATTTGTTCTGTATGTGGCACTCCCATTAATGTCCATAGTTGCTCCATGTGTAGCGAGGGTTCTCACTATGGAATTGAGAACCACTGTGTGATTCAGAGATGAGTATTTCTCCCCATAATGTGAAGAGATTTAGGTGCTATTTATTGGAAGGTTAGCCTATACTGAAGATGAAACTATAGAAAAATTACCAGGTTACACAGGCACATGAGTTCCACTGAAATCCACAGGTATCCTGGTTCTAGCCTTTGTGTAACATTTTGGAATATTTCCACATAGTTGGTATCTCACTCACAATTTCATGTATAGTTATTAATGCCTTTCCCATTGCCACAAATTCCAAAGACTTTGAACGTTCCAGGGCTGCTATTTTAAAGCATTTCTAATCCCGATGAATAACAGGGAAGGGGAAATGAACATTTGCCAGTGTCATGCTTGATGGCGGGTTTCTTTAACATTTAATTTGGCCCATGATGTGAGGGAAAGAGACAAATACTGTGTCTGAATTATCCACAACATGTGTATTTCCTTAATTTAGAAATCCTATGTTAGTATGTGGGAGAAATGGGACTGCAGCAAAGGCACAAGAAATGGAAAGAGGACCAGTGAGGAACTCTCTCCCAGAGTATGAGATAAAATGGAAGGATGCCATTCACTGAATTTTTTTCAATGTCTCATGGATGACACGTGTAGAAAATGTGGCTATCAAAGCAGTATATTGGATAAGTTGGTAAGAACAAATATTCTATCAACTAGAAAAGTATGTGTGCAGTGAGAGGAGGGATTTGGAATGACTGGGTCATTGACAGGGAAGAATGTAGTAGGAGTTTAGTTGATTAATGCATGCTGCAGTAATGTCTGCAGGGAAGGTCTGGGCCCAGTTGTGCAAGGCATTGTACACTCGTGTAATGAAAGATGGTCCCTGCCCCAAAGAGCCTATTTGTGTGGTGTTTAAATTGTTGCATGGCTCACGTGTCCCTCTGCTTTGTCATCCCTGCAAGTAAATAAGTAGAAGTTTGTTTATGTCGCCGCCCGACTCCATCAAGGTTCTCCATAGCAAATTCTATTTAAAGTGAAAAGGATGTTGAAAGTTGTTGCTATCTAATGGTGGTTCAGTGTTACTGCTTATGAAAGGAGTCTCTGGTCTCAGTACAGTTCCTATTGGATACCTGTACTGTATAATCACCACCTGTTCTGAGCATGTGTGCGGCTGCACACATTGTTGAAAACTAATCCAAAATATCCAGTGTAATCACAGCTCAGTGGGGGTGTCACCAAAGAGTGTTTGGTTATGGAGACTGAACTACCATTTCACCCGTAGGCTCATGAGCAGGTCCATGCTAGCTATAGACTTGTTTGATTGTGGTTATCAAATGTGGCTGATAAAACTATGCTCACAGTGGAAGATGTTGGGTTGCTAGCAGGTATGGTTTAAGATGGCACAGCCATCTAAAAACAAACCCTTCACTCAAATAGTCACTGAAATTGTGCTAGCTACAATGAGACACCTTGGTTCTTCATTTAGAGACAATGGCATCACCCCACAGACACATACAGGATAAAAAAATGGAGCAAAAAAGCAAAGACTAAAGGTGGGATTTTCAAAAGTCCCTCAGTTACTTAGGGAGCATAAGTCTCTTTGATTTTTTTAATATGAGTTGTGCTTCTAAATTACTTATGCCGGTTGGAAAATCCCATCCCAAAGCTAGATATTTAATTAACAACCCACATTTTTTATTTTATATGAAACCTAACTTCAAAACACTTCACTCTAGCAGAGCTGTGCAGTTTCAAATATTCTCTATCTTGCTAGGTGGTATGATTTCCTGCTTACACTTAATTCATATTCTGATAAGCTCTTCCCCCAATTTCTCAAGTGTAGCAAAGGGAACTATGCTTTTCTCTTTCTTTAGTTTATTTGCAAATAGATTCCAACAGTTTGGGGGAAAGAAGCACTTCCAGTTTCTTTACTGGCTCAATAATATGCTGAAACAGAGATGCAGTTTATTGGCCCTTGAATTGGCCTTGGGAGTTCTTGAGTTTGAACCCTTGCTCAGCAATTGATTTTACCTGTGCAGTAAATGATCCACTGAGTTTCAAATGTTCAGACTGTGGGTGTCTCAAATCAGGCACCTAACCTCCTACCTAGCTCTACAGCTAGCATCTCTCATGGATAAAGTTGTATTTTTTTTAAAAGGAAAGACTCAATACCAAGCCAGTATCCATTTAAAAATAAAACAATGAATTTTGTCCCCTCAGCTCCTCTGTCCCTCCACGCTACTAGAAGATGGCAGGAAGTTGCTGTTATATGGGTCTGTGGCGCCAGAGCAAAGGCTGTTCCATAGTTTATGCGTATGTATGCAGGAAAAGGCCTGGTGTAGCTCTTGTGAGCATAGAAATCAGCACTGACGTGGTTAGATTTACGGTATATGTAGGTGCAGCCAAATTATACAGCCTGCTTACTAGGAACCTGGCCATTTGTTAGAAAGACTTCAAAGCAATATGATCAAGCGACATAGCCACTGTAAGAGTCACAGATCTGAAATGGGGAAGAGTGGAAAAACTAGGTCCCCAAAAGAACGACTGGGAGAAGAAATTCTTTCAATATTCCATTCATTCCCTCCTCAGTCATTGGCAGTGGAATCCAAAGAGCTCAGCGTTTTTGACAGCACCCACCACAGTCGTGAGCGCTCTTATAACCCCCCAGGTCATAGTCACTGGAAGGTGTTAAAGTAACATCAGTGATTGTTACCTCACTGTAAAATATTACCACAAATAAAGTTCCTTAATCCTATAATCAAAGACTGTTGGGACTGACTGAAAGGGGTAACGTGGACCTAAAAGGAACGGGCGAAAAGAACACCTGTGTCTAGCATCTGAAAAGGACCTTTTTCAGATGCTAAAGCATCAGTTCAGGATCAGGCCCATATTCTTCAGCTCCTATGTGGAACCCCCCTGTGTGCCCGGACTAGGCTGTCCATTGGAGAGGGGGCTGTCCATTGTGGTGTTCCCACTAGGACACATTGTGTGCTATTTCAGTCCACTAACCCACTGAATGCAACTGTGAAAACTTGGCGTTATTTGACCTTTCCAACTGACTAAAATGCCTGGGGTTTGGCTGAGCTGAGTTTAGAGCCTACGGAGGCATTTTGAATTCAGGATGACAATACAATATCAATTAAAATGACAGTGACAATGCTTTTCTTGTACGGCCCCTTAATACAATCTGTAAGACATAGAGGAGCTTGGTGGTTTCTTTGTGCCTCGTTTCTTGCCTAGCCTCTGTATTTTCAGCGAAGAGGACACGGTCCCCTGCCAGTAGATGCAGGCTATTTAAATGCTCCATTGGAGAGGGATTAAAGTTTATGCAAGGTCACTGGGGATGTGATAATTATAATCACAGGTTTTTGGCTCCACAATGACAGCCATTTGTTATTTTCGCTCGAGTAATTCCTGCAGCTTGGAGCTGTTGACAAGCGTGCACTGATTTACTGGCCCCCCCAGGTCCCAAGGCAGTGTCCGCTCTGAAGTCTGACACCCCTGCATGGCTCCTGCTGCTTTCAGTATCTTTTCTGCTGCGAGTTTCAATACCGGCTGAAAATTGGAGAAAAATATTGTGTTAGTTTATAATGGGATCGGGGGGGAGATGGAGGGTTGCTGAGTTTTACTCTGATGTGGCTTCCCCCCTGTCCCCCGATGTGTCTATCCAGCACTGATCATTATATGAGGGGAGGGTTAATAAGCTACTGATATGATTTACTCTGTAGGATCATTTAAGCATTTTGGGATTTGGGGGGAGGGGGTTCTTTTGAGTTTGGATGTTGTGATGGGCAGAAGTGAAGAGTCAGGGAAAAAATTCCAGAAAAATTGCTGGAAACAAACAAACAAACAAATCCACTCTCTCCGTCCATCTGTTTGCTCAACTTCCTGTTCCACCTTCTCCCTTTCTTTTGATTTATGTTGCCTTATTTTGTTTGTTTTTTACAATCAGAGGTAAGTGCATTTTAATATATATTAAGTAGTGATAAATTGACAATACGTGATGGCATAGGGCCGATATGACATTTGTCTTTATGAGTGGCGAGATTGATAACTCATGAGTGGAGTGAAAAAAATCAAGGAAAATCACTCAATAGAAGTCTTGTTTTTCTTTTGTGTAGGCACTTACTGCCATGATAGCTGTTTATATTTGTTCACACACTTTTCCTGTGCTCTCCATAAGTCCTCATTGTCTTCACATGTCTCCTCCTCAGCAAAAACCGGGACCTTTTCCTGTTACTTTCATCGCCTCAGCTTTCTCCATCTTTTTTTTGCTAATCCTGTTCTTCCCAATCCACCTATTTTTCACCTAGAATTCTAGACCCTCTTTGCTTTTCTGCCAAAACCTTGCAGACATGTTGCCCCCTCTTCCTGCCCATCCTATTCACCTGCATGCACATGTCACTTCTTCAAAGGCCCACTGAGCTCCAGACACAAGAAAGCCAGTAGAGCTATATGGAAAGTCCTGTTTAATACTCCCTGAGCATGGACACTCAGTAATTCTAGCCAGTTATCTGTGAGAGTTCTGGCCACACGCAGCCCGTGTTCTGGAGAGGCACTGTTCCCTTCCCAGTTCTCATGGGCAGGCTGCACAGGTGGCTTGGAAAGGCAAGTCCCAGCCTCACCCTTTTTGCCCAAGGCCCTGCTTCTTCCATGCTCACAGGAGCCAAGTCACCATCTTGGCCACTGGCCCCTAGCTTGTGCCCCCAGCCCAGAGGCTTAACCCTCTCCACTCCAGGGCCCTGACTGTCCCATTCTCTCTGCCCCCCATTCTTACCCACCCACCTGAAGTCAGGGCCCACCCAAGTGGGCCCTTCCGGCTGTGCCACTGCCCCGGCCTCCCCTGCCATTATGGTCAATATCCTCTACTCAAGGCTAGCACCTACCCCACCAGCACCAGGCAGCAGCACAGTCCAACATCCTCCTCCCCTCAGTTTTGGGGTGCTGAGCAGCCTGAGCTTGCCCCTGGAGTAGAGGTTCCCACTTTTTTATACCAGCGTGGCAAACCCATTCACAAACTTTTGGTGGACTGCTAATACTTTATTTGTATATTCATGATGCAAATAATGAATTTGCAAATAAAATGGTAATGGTCTGCCAAAAGCCCTGGATCTCAGATCCTCTCCCAGTGCCAGGCCTAATCCTAGAGTCCCCCCACCCTCTACTACCCCCAGTGCCAGCCACTGACACCAGAGTCCCCTGGACCCAATTCCCTCCCCTCCCCCAGTGCCAGCCTCCTGCCCTGAAAGCCCCCCAGTACCAGCCCCCATCCCAAACACCTCAGTGCCCATCTCCTGCACCTTACAGCCCCCCCACCAGACCCCCCCCCCAAGTGCCAGCCTCCTGTTTCCAGAGCCCCACTGCACCCAATCCCCTCAGAGCCTCCCCCTGTCCAAGTCTTGCCTCTATAGTCCCCCCACTACTAGCCCTGACTCCAGTCATCCCCTCCAGTGACAGCTGCCCACCTTGGATGCCCCAGTGCTCCCTAGTGTCAGCCCCCCACCTCTTAGAGTGCTCCAACACTAGCCCTGCCCTTGAAGTCCCCAAAGCCCGTCCCACCCCCTCACCTAGCTCTGCGCTGCCTCCCAGAAGCTAGCTGAGCACTGCTGCCCGGGTCACAGCTGCCCTAAGGCTGCCAAGGTGGGCTCCACATGGCCCTCCTGCCGTGTGGCAAACAGCTCTTCCATGTGCAGAGGATACTCCGCCCCCTCCCAGCGCTGCTTGGCTGAGAGGTGGGGCAGGTCATGCCTCTGCCAACGGCTGCTGCAGGAACAATGTGCCCCAGCTGTGGCCCTGGCCCCTGGAGTGGCCAGGCAGCACCCTCTCTGGCCCTCTGGGCAGTCAGGCAGCTGCACAGTCCTGTTCTGGTCCCCTGAGCAGCTGGGTAGCATCATGGCCCCAGCTCCACTCTGGCTCCCGGAGCAGCTGCGTGACCTTGGGAACAGCTGGGCAGCCATATTGCAGCCTCAGCCTTCCTGGCCAACTGGAGCATGGGCGGGGCCAACCCGGTATTTTTGAGCAGGCAAAGCCTTCCCTAGCCTGTATTACCTGCCACCCTTGCCACTTCTATGTTTCTTATTCTCTTCCCTTCCCTGTGCCGTGAGTTGAATGTGAGTTTGACCCTATTCCTTCCTTGACTCCTCCTCACCTCCGATCTTCTTGTGCTGCCTTGTTCCTCATTTGACGACTTCCCTTACCACAGCCTTTCATCACTGATTTCAGTGCCTCCCTCTACCGATACTTTTATTATCTTGGCTTTATGTACGGCCATTATAAACCAGTTCACCCTCAACGGAGCTTCCTTTCCTTGGCACACTCACAACTGCCATCTCCCCTCACTTTCTTAAAGAAGGGATGTCCTCTACCTTCCATGCTTCAGCATAGCTCGAGGGGAAATGGTCTTCACTCATGAGTCTCACCACCTCTCCCACACTGCAGTGAGACTGTGGTGAGTGTGCCGTTTTCGGCATAGGACATGGTCTCATTCAGATTTGTGCTCTCAGATCTCTTTTACTCTTTCTTTCCTTCTCTATCTCAGGACATCTTTCAGCTCCACTGATCAATGCATCATTCCAGCTCCTATCTCTCTAGCCCTCTTCCTGTTTTCCAGTGTCTCCACTGTTCTAGTGAAGGCTCTTTCTCAGCTCCTACTACCAAATTTCTCAAGGCTCCATCCCTTGCCTTTTACCCACATTGTCTCCCTCCAGCATGTTTCATTGTTAGTATCCGTCTTGGGATCTCACTACGATATTTCATTTTGCTTAATCTTTCAACTCTCTGCCCTCTATCTGTTTGCAGATTTTGGCTCTTTCTGCTTGTTGGTACACTATGTCTTCCAACTACTAAATGCATCAGAGAAGGCAGTTTTTGTGATAAGTTCCAGTATTCTTGACTCCCCTTTTTTGGCCGTGATGTTGCTACCATGACCAGACCTTAGAATCCATTTTAAACTTGTATTTAACTTTTTGTTGTCTTACCTAGAGGACACTGTCAATACTTCCCCTAAACTCCACTTCTGTAGAAATCCTCATTCATGTCTGCTATTTTCCTGTTAGCTATTGCAAGCTATGGTGTTACCTCTGTATCCCAGGGATCGTGCCACTGGTAAAGGATTGCCCATAGCACTGTCTGCTTTAGCCTTTCCTCACCACCACCTACCCACAAAGAACTTGCAGTCTCAGACAATGAAAGGATCATTATATCCTTTCCTCTCCCTCCCCCCCAAACCGGCTGCATGAGATTAAGTGAGTTGCCCAAGGTGACACGGGAAAGCAGTGTCAGAATTGAGTTCAAATCTCTTAAATCCCTACTTGCTGCTTTAACCACAAATCTGTCTTTCCTACCTAATAGCTGGTGTGTCCATGTGTGGAAACTCTAACCCTCCTGAGATCTGAACCAAGCAACTTTGGTATAAAAAACAGTAACTCTGCCATTGCAGCAGGACGTGTCTCCAATACCTTAATGCAGCTCTAGTGTTTACCACTAGGAGGCAAGGTCATCTCATAGTGAAAAAAAAATTGTTTGGAGAATAACTAAGATAAAACACATACTCCAGCCATGAATCTAAGCACACTATCCATATTTAATGAATAATTATTCAGACACCATCCACTTAGGCTTGAATAAAGATATTAACTGGTTAACATATTAACTGGTAATTTCCCTCATCTTTGATAGTCGCATTTACACATCAAAAGCTATGACTGCGACACACCCAGCCTGACTCAATTAGCATCATTAACACTGGTCCTACAATTGACAGGTAATTGCTTTTGCTGTTATATATATTCTGGATTCTGTAATTTCCACTCCAATTCATCTGATGAAGTGGGTTTTACCTACAAAAGCTCACAATTTAATATATTTGTTAATCTCTAAGGTGCCACAGGACTGCTCGTTGTTTTTAAAGTTACAGATTAACATGGATGCCCCTCTGAGACTTTTCAAAATGTCCCTGTGAGAGTATCATTCATCTTTCAGGTGGGCATAGAAAGGGCTATAAAGAGGCTAAATTGCATTGCCAGTGCTCATGGTATTATGGTGAAGATAATGATTTTGAGTCATTTGGGGCTCGCTGTCTCATGAATTACCATAGGTAGTTAGGGATTCTGTCTGAGATCTCTGTATTTCTCCTTTCTGGCTGCCATGCTGCATACATAGTCTGGAGTAGTCTGGTATGTGGAATAGGTAACCTTTTGGGGTGCTGAGATTGGGGGTGCTGGGCTCATAGTTCCTTTTTTTTTTTGCTAACATGAATAAATACAGAGTTACAGATCCTAGCATGCAGATGTATCATTTTATATGGCAGTGATTAACCATTCATGCAAATCATGTATCAAAGTTCTGCAATGGGCTATGAATGCAATAAAATAGGTATTGAAAGGTTTAAGGAATGGTGGAGGCACAGAAGATGCTCTTCGCCTGGGAGGCCGTTTAGTCGAGGGCCAACCTTGCTTGCACCCTCACATTCTGAGCTGGGCAGAGCAGACATAGAATATTGGAGCTGTTCCCTTCCTCAACTCGGCATGGCCCAGATGGGTGACAGGGGGATTTATAGAAGGAAAAGCCCAGGGCAGCCCCCTTTTTTACAGACTAGAGCTAGTTGCTGAGCTCTGCTGGGGGTGGGAAGGAGCAGCAGCTGCTAGAGGCCTGGTGGGGGCAGGCTAAGAAGAATGGAGACCACGGGGTTGCTAGAGCTTGCACAGGGATGAGTTGCAGTGGAGGAGTGCTGGAGTACATATGGGAGAAGCAAGGTGCAGGACAGTCTGGGGCAGTCAGGGAGGGGCATGCAGAGGAGGACCTGGATAGGTGGACAGAGCTGGGTGAGAAATAGAGAGCAGGTGCTAAGGGAAGCATATTTGGTTGCCCAGTCTGTGTGAAGTTATAGTTGAATGTTTAACCTGGAAGCAATGTGTCCATGTTGGGGACAGGCAGAGAAAGTAAAAAAAAATAGAAGAACGACAAAAAAGGTATAGAGGGGTGTGTGTGTGTGTGTGTGTGTGTGTGTGTGTGTGTGTGTGTGTGTGTGTGTGTGTGTGTGTGTGTGTGTGTGTGTGTGTGTGTAAAAAAATCATGGCTTTTAGGAAGTTGGCATGATTCTGAGGGTTCTGTCTTCTGAGTTTTGAACTCTTGGCATAGGTAATATGGGGTAAGTGACTTACCCAATCTCTCTCAAGAGTTTTGCAACAGAGCTGGAAGGATGGCAAAGAACTTTACATATTGTACTGCGTTTACAGGAATCCTATTATCCACCACTGATCTTCAGAGACGTCCAACAACCATTCAAATCGCTTGTGATAGGAAGTGCAAGAGGCACAGCTGGGTTTTCCTTTTTACCATCACAATGCCCAGAGAAAGCAGATCAGTGGCAGCAAAGGGTTCATATTAACATTGTCCATGTTGACTTCCAGAGTGGCTGGCACAGGGGGGTGGAGGCTGGTCACTTGGAAGTAAGGACATCTATAGGACCTTTCTGATCATTTGGAACAGTATGTCCAAAGGATGCATAAGCCTAGAAGGTGATGAGCTATCTGAGGCACTGAGGTTTTGGTATGTTGTTTTTATGCTGAAAATCCTCAGTCAACATTTGGTACAGCGTGGTAGATTCTATGTGCAATATGCAAATATTCATATGAATCAAATGTGTACATTGGGCTGTGGGGCTAGAAATTTGGTACTTCTCCTTAAAAAAACCCCCAAACTGCAGGTTTGTATAAGTTCAGCTAAAGCAGCTGCAGATAGTATTAACAAGCACACTAGCTACAATGAGGGCCAGTCACTAGAGGGCAACCTCACTTTCTCATTCATTCACACAGAGCCACTATGTTAGAGTGCTACATAAGAACATAAGCATTGTCTTGTATGTTATAAGCATAGATTCTGGTCCTAAAATTAAGCAATGCCACCTGTGGCACCTAGTACAGCTTCCCAGCCTAATTAGCCTGAAACTTTCCACTTTCTGTTCTTGAGAACTTGTTCATTCATGGCAGATTCTCCACCTTTCACTATTGCTGGACGGACACATTTTTGGAAGGCCAAACTTTGGAAAACAACACTCTGCTGTCATGTTCTAGTTCCATCCCAGATGTGGTTGCACTTGCGAAGTGATTCTGCAGCACAGTGTTCAGAGCTGTGCGATACAGTGTAGATGAAAGGTGCTATATAAATGTAAATTTCAATTCATTTCATTCGTTCATTCAACAAGCTATCAGCCCAGCCTTGTCATTTCAATTCTTCACGCTTTTTGTGGGTCCCGTGTCTCAATGAAAGTCTCATTTTCTTAGCCCACTGCCAAAAGGCATCCAGGCTACAATGGAGTCCAGTGGAAATAAATATATAAATAAATGTCAAATGCAATGACAGAAAAATGCCCCAAGAAGACCCTGTCCACAGCTTGTGTGCAAGTTCCTCTACTTCCTTAGCCACACTCCAGCCAAACAGGTAATGCCAATGTTTCTGCTACCGCTTGCACCTCCACTTTACTTTATGTTAACGTTTAAGCGTGTTGGCTGAAGAAGGAAAAGTCTGTTTTCATGGAAAACTTCAAACCATCTCAGATGTTTTAGAAACCAGAGCCATTTTCCAAACATATTTTTGAATGTTTTCAATATTTTTAGCCAAATGGTTATAAAAAACTGGGGACTTAGACTTTTTAAAAACTGTTTTGATAAAGATTTTGAAAGAAACTAATAAAGACATGACATTTTTTGTGAAAAGTTAGGCTTCAGCAGTGTCTGCAATTTTAGGTTGGGAGGTGGGGATTTTTTTTAGAAAAAGGCCATTTTGGGATAAAACTCTTCTTTTTTTCTGAAATATTTCCAGCCACTCTAGAAAGGAGAAGCGACCTTGTTTTCAGTGTGCTGCTTGTGATGTCCCTAGAGATGTCTCCCATAGAATGTCACTGCTGGAGAATAATTAGGTTAAGTCTACGCTACGGAATAAAGTCAACCTAAGACACGGAGCTCCAGCTATGAGAATAGTGTAGCTGGAATTGACATACGTTAAGCTGAATTTCCAGTGTTTCCACTGTGGAAGGTCGATAAGAGAAACTCTCCCTTTGACTTCCCTGTCTCCTTGTGACCTAGTGAAGTACTGGACTTGACAGGGGCACCATCAGTGGTTAATCTAGAGCAGGTGTATCCGGTCCACCAAGCCGATTGATATGGACCACAGCCGCCCTGCCACGCCCCCACTCCAATCAAAGTTTCCTCTTCCGCCAAGGGTGCGCAGCACCAGAACAGCTGGCAGTTCACCCTAAGCATTGTGCGTCCCTTGCAGGGTAGGGGCAGGAGGTCAAAGACTTCAGGCACTCCCCTGTCTCCAGCTTCTGATAGCGCGTGAAGTCTCCCACTACAAGAGGTGTGTGGTGCCTAGAGAGGTGTGTGGTGCCTGTTCAGAACAGCTGGAAGTTCTCTCTAGACATCAGGGTTGGGGGGGGCAAAGACTTCATCTGCTCCCCCATCCCCAGGCCAATCAGGGTCCATGGGTAGGGGAGCACAAGAAGTGTCCTAGCCCGGCCCCTTCCACCTGAGGCCCCAGTGGTCCGGGGCCACTTCAAAAATTTGTGAGGTGGCCTCCTTTCTAAAATTATTGCCCACCTCTCATCTCGAGGGTCCCTACTAGACCTGCTACATTGAACCCCGGGAGATCGATCTCGGGGTAAGTGAAGTCAAAGCCTCAGTGTCATGCTTGGAAAAGGGCATATCTATGTATAGCAGGATATTTCCATGTGTTAACTGTTGACATTTTAAAGGTGAACACTACAGTACGATGGAAGTGCTAGTCCCCATCTATTTCTGCTTGGACATCAATAATCACTTCCCTTTGTTATGACTACTGTCCTGACCAAGCATGGTAAATGATTCTTTCAATTCATTTCACATCTTTCAACCTCCTTTCACATTTTGGTCATCTTCCAAAGTGCTACTTTCCTCGTAATTTCTTCTGGGATAGTCCTACTTTCCTTCCACATTTCCCCAAGTTAGGTTCTTTTTAATCACATCATAATCTATGCACTGGTCAGTTTACATGAAGTCTTTTATCCAAATTCCACCATTTTGTCCAGTATGGGTACACAATTTCCATGGAAATTCATTTATTTGTGTTGTGAATACTGGGCCAAGAACAATATTTGATTTTTATTTTGCTTCAATGAAATGTCTGCCTTTTTTTCTAATAATATTTCCATGCCATCCATTAGAGGAAAATAGTCCTCTGTCTCCAACAATGGACTCCTGTTGTTTATGAACTTGAAAAAATTGTATTTATCTTAACCTCTCGTGTAATCTTCTTTACTGTCTCTTCCTTTGCTTTCTGTATTAATTTTTTTTCTTTACACTCTCTTAGCTTCCTTCTGCAATCTTTCTAGTCCTCCTCTCTACCTAATGTTTTATAGCTTGCCTATGCCTCTTTCTTAACCTTAATTACTTTTTTGCACTTCCTACTCCTAGTATATTTATTGCTTGATAGCACACATAAGCCTTAGCATATCTTCATTTATCTTTAAATGCATCTCATTTCACTTTGGTTCATTTGGTAGTACTCCTGCCTCTTACCCAGAAGGCTTTGGGGTCAAGATTTGCCATGGTATTAAGTCTCTGGACTAGGGTTCAATGGTGATTTGCAGTGTTTTTGAGAGTAGTATTTACAGCATTTACAATATTTTTGTTTGTGCAGTGCCATATTCCAAATGACACAGTAAATAGAAGTTTCTTCTATACATCCCTTCTGGTTAAATAGGCACATTTTATATATACCGTTTTTTGAAAGGAGTAAGTAATCCATACTTTTTAGCCAGTATTTTTCCCCCCAAATAAAATATATTTCAGAGTCAACAGCTGTATGGGAGCTTTTGCTGGCTCATGCATCAGATTATGTCCCATTACTGATGTCTGATGGGGCAGCAATCAGGAGGGAGAATAGTTTAGAAAGGCATTTCAAATTTTGTGGGCATGTGCCAGGGTGTTGTTTTACTGAAACCAGTTTGCTTGCCCTTTTTTGATGTGTTGCTCCAAAGGAGAAAAACCTAATGCACTCACCCACTGTGCCACTTAGTCCTCCTTCGGTACATTTGCGAATAGAATACATGTTGATGTTTTAAGAAGCAATGTGGGTATTAGATTTGTGATATTTGTATGTGCGAACATGGAAAGACTGATTCTGCTCCCTCTTGCACCAGTTTTACACAAATAATACTCTGTTGTCTTTTTTTTCCAATACCCTGATTTATACCAGTGTAAGTGAGATCAGAATTAAAACCGGTTTCATCATGGCCTAGGTCAGTGGTCTCCAACCTTTTTAAGCACGAGATCACTTTTTGAATTTAAGTGCAATCTAAGATCTACCCTAAATATAAATACCCTTGCCCCACTTCCTTTCCACCCCTTCTCTGAGGCCCCTCCCCTTCTCACTCCATCCTCCCTCTCTTGCCCTTCATCAGGCTGGGGCAGAAGGTTAGGGTGCAGGCTCTGGTATTGGATTAAGGGATCTGGAGTGTGAGAGGGCTCTGAGCTGCTCTTGGGACAAACGTTTGGGATGTAGGAGGGAGTTCTAGCTGCAGGCTCTGGGACGGTGTTAGGATGCAAGGGTACTTGGGGTGTAGGAGTGGGTTCATGATTGGGGTAGGAGTTTGGGATGTGGGCTCTGCTTACCTCAGGTGGCTTCTGGATGGTGGTGCAGTGGGGCTAAGACAGGCTCACCCCTCCCCTGATCCTGGACTACTCCCTAAAGCAGCCAGCGAACTCCATCCCAAGTCCTGTTGTGCCCCCCTCGCTTTGTAGAGAAAGGATACAGAGTGGGAGGGAGCACCTTGACATCAGCATCCTTCCTCTCCCTTCCCTGCCTTGCACAGAAAGCAGGAAGCTCCCCAAGGGGGAGGGGCAGCTCTAAGGCAAAGGGCAGGAGATGAGCTGAAGTGCGAAGAGGGGCAGTTGAAGTGCTGGCACTTGGTAACCTCTTGGCCAAACCAGTCAGGATCACCTGTCAGAGGCTCCAAGATCTACCAGTAGATCCCGGTTGGTACTGGTTGGTGACCACTGGCATAGGTGGTGACATTAAGCACAGCACTGAATGCAGGGCAAGATGTAAGCAGCTCCGTCCCAGTAGGCCTTGTAACTCAGACACCTCTCTGAGTTTCAGTTCTTTCTTTGCTTTTTCCTTGCCTCAGGGGCTTAGACAGTATTGCCAAATTCCCTGTTCAAAAGTCATGAAACTGTTTTTAAAAGGCAGATTTTTAAGCCAGCCATACATGTTTGGATTCTTTTTACTTTTCCTCTCTCTTTTGAACCCAATAGGTTCACATTCCCAAGCTTTTTTCCACAACTGCAAGGTTTAGAAACTATTCAAAACAAAACAACAAAACTTAGATTTCAGCATAATCACCAGACTGCGGGAACTGGGGCTTTAAGAAAAACTCAAAATATTACAGGATCTATGACAAAATTATGAGAGCCACCAACACTGGTGGTAGCATACTGCTAGTCTGTACTGAGGGCTTGTTTCCACTTATCGATCTCCCGGTGTTTGATTTAGCGGGTCTAGTAAGGACCTGCTAAATTGACTGCTGATAGTGCCCCTGTTGACTCTAGTACTCCACCAGTTTGTGAGGAGTAAGGGAAGTTGACAAATTTTCTCCCATCAATCTTCCGCAGCGGGGGCACCAAAGAAATTAAATCTAAGGTACGTCAACTCCAGCTACACTATTCGAGTATATTCTAGTATAGACCTGGCCTGAGAGTAAGTCACTATTTTCCATGTTTCCTGTACCGATTCAGCTGCTGTTGTCTGTGAGGAGTGGTGATGGAATTTCTGTATTCACTCTCCACTGCTTACATCTGTGCACCTCAACCCAACCTCTGTGTAGCGTGCAGAAATGGGGGGTGGGGGAATCTTCTTTTTACAAATTCAAAGTCTGAGTCAGAATGTAGCTCATATTGGGCCAGATTCTGTCGCTCTCACACTGACGAGTCTTTGCTGCACAGTTGGTTCTACTGAAATAATTGGGACTACCTGCATAATAGGGTAGCACTCAGCCTGCATAAGGGGGAGGAGGGACAAAGCAAGTAGCAGGCAAAGATCATGCACAATGTATATTCCTAAGTAACTGTCCCAAGTATGGGCATGTTGAAAAATACACTGTACTGTGACCATCCTCAGAGTTAATCCAGGCTTGTAGTATTTAAATATGCTGTATGCATGTATTCGGTTTACATTTTGTACGTGGATGTGTTGGGATTGGTTGATTTGGAGTTCTGGAATAATAACAAAATTAGTGACTGAAGAAAACTTATTGCAGCTTCCTGCTGTGGTGCTAGTGTAAGCAATCCACAGAGAAAACCATGAACAATCTGATGAATATATTTTTAATTATGTTTTTTTATATTAAATTACACCAAAACTGCCTCTGATGATGTTCCCATCAATTTAGTGGAAGATAACCCAGGGAAACAAAAATAAGAACTGATTTAGAAATCTACAGCTGATTCATAAATTGTCTGCTAAAGGCAATTTGCCCTTTTTGTCTGCTGCATTTACCCAGTTGTGCCTGAAACTAATTGCTCTTTCCCTAGCATTCTTTTATGTCTTGTTTTTTTTAAAGCAAAAAATAAAGCAAAAATGCTTGCAAATATTAAACACTGAATTGTAATCTGCCCACCCTGCTAATTATCAACCTCTTATCTAGGGATCTTGTTCAACACATGTGTAATTGCAAATGACAATATAAGCACTAGGCTATGACAGGCACAAGGTGGAACATTTCAGAGCACATAGAGCTCCAGCAGTGTCAAGGTCTTTTTCAGGTCAGATCCCCGGGAGCTGATCTGGTTGTGAGCTGAGGGTGATTCAAAGGTTAAGTCTTGTACCAAAGGGCTGTTCTGGCCAGACACATAATTGGAATAACAAAGTCAATATATGTTGCTTGTTGTGGGACACAATCTTCATTTGATCTCTCACACGGCAGATTAATTAAGTGTTATCAATTAATGGCCTGGTAAAAGTGAGCACCCTGTTAGTCACTTTTCCAAACAGTGTCAAATGTACGCAGGCCCTGCTGGGGGAGGGAATATCACCTTTCAATAGCATATTACCTTCCAAGGAAAGGAGAAAAAAGCGGAGGCATCAGTAAGAATAAGTAACAAGACTATAAAGGTTTTCTGTATGTGTTATATTTATTATTTTGTCTGGTTTTGCCTGGGCCTCAAAGCACTTTGCAATCATCAACAAAGTCTCCCAAAATCCTTGTGCA
This sequence comes from Pelodiscus sinensis, assembly GCF_049634645.1. Classification (NCBI taxonomy): domain Eukaryota; kingdom Metazoa; phylum Chordata; order Testudines; family Trionychidae; genus Pelodiscus; species Pelodiscus sinensis. The sequence continues at coordinate 120,495,275 of NC_134715.1, read as the reverse complement.
GAAAGCAATTATGCTTCTACAGTTGTGATCTAAATGTACCAAGAAACATTCAGGGTTATTCTGAACAACTGTCACACACACAGTGACATTTACTCACACGACTAATGCTTTTGACTTTGTTATTGGGATGACGTGTGTAAGTAAATACTTGTCAGCATGACCAAGGGTTGCACAATTTCAGGCAAGTGAGGGTTCAGAAAAACATGTGTTTGCTGCAGAGTTTTAAAAGTCAACAGGAGAAAATGTTTCATCTGCCCACATAGTAAATGGACACAAATCAAATCAGACACCAGAAATGGGAACACACATAAACCTATAGGGGAACATTTTAACCTGACTGGTTGCTCAATCATGGATTTAAAAGTAGCCATTCTTCTACAAACGAATTTCACTAACAAATTACAGAGAGAGTCTGCAGAACTGGAATTAATTAATCTACAGATTTGACACCTTTACCCTAGGCTTCAAGAAAAACATTAACTGGTTGGCACATTACAAAGTCAATTTCTCCTGCCTTTAACATCTCCATTTCCACATCAAAAGCATAAGGATCTTGCGCAAAAAGGGTTTTTTGTGCAAAAAGGAAATGTTTACACTGCTTATTTTTGTTTTTGTGCAATAACTTCTTGCCGAAAAATGGACCAGAAGAGATTACTCAAATGAAGCACAAGAAAATGCTAATCCACACTTCATTTGCAGTGCCTCTTCCGGCAAAGCACCTAGTGTAGCCGTAGCCTCTCTCTCTCTCTGTCTCTCTCTTGTTTTCTGCTATTTCCACTCCAATTCTTCTGATGAAATGGGTGTTGCCCATGAAAACTATATACATACATACATATATATAATGTTTGTTAATCTCTAAGGCTGTGTCTAGACTACACCTCTCTGTCGACAGAGAGATGTAGATTAGGCACGTTGAAATTGCTAATGAAGCAGGGATTTAAATATCCTGTGCTTCATTAGCATAAACATGGCCACCGCTTTTTTCTGAAATGGAGCTTTTTAAAAAAAAACGGCAGTCTAGTTGCTGATCTGTCAAAAATAAACCCGTTTTTTGAGGAATACAGGATCTTTCGAAAAAGGGTTTATTTTCGACTGATCCGTGTCTTTAGACTGCTGGTTTTTTTTAAATAGCTCCATTTAAAAAAAAGCGGTGGCCATGTTTATGCTAAGGAAGTGTGAGATATTTAAATCCCTACTTCATTAGCAATTTTGACGTGCCTAATCTACATCTCTCTGTCGACAGAGAGGTGTAGTCTAGCCATACCCTTTGTTGCCACAGAACTACTTGTTTTTCAAATTTCAGACTGACATAGCTTCTCCTTTGAAATTTTCATAGAGGTATTAAGCATTTAGGTACTTCAATGCATAGACGTTTTCCGCACACAATGATTTCTGTGTAAAAGTCAAACTTCAGCGATACATCTGTCTTTGGATGAGTAACTTTCTACTGATAAACTAGGCTTCGGATATTCAAGGCTCCAGATGGATAATCTGATTTACAGAAATGCTTTGCTCCTATGTACACAGCAACAAATGGCAGAGTGGGGCTAGAATCTAGCAGCCCTTCTTGGCACCACTTCAATGCTCTGTTAAAACATACTAGCTTCACAAGTGCCCATTATGTTTTCTTCTTATTTTAACAGTTTCACCTATTGTTCTATGAGCTTCATTAGGTGGAGAAACAGATTCAAATGCCTGCAAAAATGAATGTGAATTGTTTGGAGAGCACCTGACCAAGCTATGTTTGTTCCTTTTTAGGGATAACTCTTTAAAAATGTATGATAGTAGCATAGGAAAGAATAGCAATAAATTTCCACATGGCTGGTGCAGAAGTTATGCTAATTTGGATCCACATTCTAAAGTGATGGGCACACTACAGTGGATCAATTGACAGTTGCCTGATAAGCTGTCTCTCTTTTTCATGTGAAATAGAATATAGATCTCATATTTGAATGTTCTGCAATGTGCACAGTTCTAACAAACCTCTGCTTAGAGCCGTGTTTGTCCAAGTGTTCTGCAAACCCACTCTGAGAGAGTTGCTACTGGGCCACTCTAGTTTGTTTACTTACCAGCTCTGCAGCCACGGAGCCTCGTGACTCCCATTGGCCGCGGTTTGCTGTTTGCAGCCAAGGAGAGCAGTGGGAAGCAGACTGACCCCAGGCCGCGGCTCTCCTTGGCTACAAATGGCAAACCACAGCCAATAGGAGCTGCGAGGCTCAATGGCTGCAGAGCTTGTAAGTAAAGAAACCAGAGTGGCCCAGTAGCAGCTTTCTCACAGTAAGTCTGAGAACCACTTAGAAAAGTTGTTTGAGGGGGGGGAAAAAATCCCAAGCCCTAGAAAATTGGAATGTTCATCATGTTTCTTTGTTAGTTCAGTGTCAAGGAATATGTGTTGCAGATGTGGAGTCTGGTTCTGGCACATGAGCAATGTAAACAGTAGCCCAACTCAAGTTTTGGTTGATGGAATATATAATGAGTGCAGAACTGTGTCTTCTCAATGTCCCCCTGAGCATTCTGCCTGTAGGTTATTTTAACCCTGTCCCTGCACCTTTGCTTATATTTTTACATTTAAATCGTAAAATAAGCCAGATTTTCAGCAGTGACGAGTGATTGGGGAGCCTCCATTTTGGGGCATTCAGTTTGGAACACATGCAAGTGGGATGAATTTCAGAGAGAACCCACTCAACACTTCCTGAAAAATCATGCCCCTGTAGGTGATTCAACTGGTGTGCCCCAAATCATGAGTATCTCTTAAAAATCTTTGCCCTAATCTTAGGGTGAGTGCACTGGGAATCAGAAGGCCCCTAATTACAGGTCCCAAAGAATAGGAGAGCATCTTAATCCTACTTGGCAACTTGGGGTTGAGTAGTATTGACTACATAAGAATGGCCATATTGGGTCAGACCAAAGATCTAGCTAGCCCAGGATCTGGTCTTCCGATAGTGTCCAATGCCAGGTGCCTCAGAGGGAATGAGCAGAACAGGTAACCACCACATGATCTATTCCCTGTCACTCATTCCCAGCTTCTGACAAACAGAGACTAAGGACATTATCCCTACTCATCCTGGCTAATAGCAATGTGGGCATTGTGAAGAGCTTACAAGACTTGCACGCTATTCAGGCTAGTCTGTGGATAAATAGAGCAATTCTGGACTGTCAAGCTGGCACATTTTGCCTGTGCTAAACTTACCTTTGAAAATAAAAAAACAAAATATCAGGGAATCATGGTAAAGGGGTCTGTTATTTTATTGTCTTATGCAGGTAGTTTCTTTATCAATGAGGGAAATTATCAATATGAATTGGCTGGAGAATAGACTCTCAGAATTTCAGGTATTCAAATTGTTACCAGTTCAACTCTTAATACAGTTTTTTGTCTTGCCATTTCTGAGCTCTCTACAACTACCTCGGGCACTGAGGAATGGGTGCTGTTAGCTAGAATATTCAAGATGTTGCTTGATGGGACACTTTGTAATAAAATTGTTTCTAAAAATGCATTTGCAAGTCACAACCATATTTTTTAAATGGAACAATCTTCTGTGGTGGCGTTTTGTCTCTGTGATTAAACGGCTGAGTTTGTTTCATATATTGTGTTATATGTGGCTTAACATAAGCAAAAGAAGCTGTTCCCAGAAGCCTCACTTTTTAAAAAATATTTTGACATGTGATTTACTGAAGTTATCTGATGAATTTCAGAACAAATATATGTCTTCTTGCCTTCCTATAATATTAGGCATAATAGCTATGACTGTCCATGTATTTTCAAGTTGATAAGATGAAGAATATAGAATTTTGGCACCCTCCATTTTTTATTTGGCACAATACGGTAATAGTACCTTTTTCCCCAGCTTTTCCCTCATGTCCTATAGCATTTACGGTTTACCCCTTTTGCTGGCTTTTTTGTTTGTTTTGACGATTTCCATAAGACAAAAGCTGTTAACAGCCAGCCATTGCTCTCCCTTTGGCAAATATGTCCAGCAGAGACAATTCAGTGTCAGCAGATTACACAGACATAACATCAATATGTCCTCCCCTGCCCCATTGTATGAATGTTTGAAAAGCAAGTAGGAGTGAGATGAAGGAAGAGGGTCACATCATAGATGAATAGGTGAGGAAATAATTTGGTCACAGGTGTTCATCTTAAAATAATGTGGTCAGTAGGTCATGTCGCTATCTTCCAACAGCACGAATGTGAATGCAGAGGGCCACATTCAGATATACTTCCTCTCTCCGAGTAGCACCTTATTCCAAGAGTGTCCCATTGAAGTAAATGGGGTAACCCATGGGGGGTATGTCTAGACTGCATCCCTCTGTCGGCAGAGGGATGCAGATTAGGCAGGTTGACATTGCAAATGAGGCAGGGATTTAAATATCCCATGCTTAATTTGCATAAAAATGGCCACCGCATTTTGCTGACTCAGCTGATTAGGATAACTCCTAACCCAGGCAGGAAGCTGTTGGGAACATCCCGATGGATACGGTGGGATAGGGTGGGATATCCCGATGGATAGGGAACATCTGTGGATGCTGTGGGGCTGGAGCATCCATAGGGAAAAATTAATAGGTGCTCATTACCTAATGACAGCTGGACTCCCCCTCTGCCTCTCACCCACTTGTGGTCCCACTGACCAACTCCTCCCCCACCTTCCCAGTACTTCCATGGTACCATGAACAACTGATTGGCAGTGTTCTGGAAGCTCTGGGAGGGAGGGAAAGGAAAGGAAAGCATTCAGCGGAGATGGGGCAGGGGCAAGAAGAGATGGAGTGGGAGCTTGGGGGAAGAGGTAAAATGGGGATAGGGCCTGGGCAAAGCACCCCTCCCCCCCAGCTAGAGGGGAAGTCTGCATCTATGCCCAGATGTATGGTGACCCACACCCGTGCCCTGCACCCCTTACTTCTTTGCTGATGCTGGCTTTAGAACTGGGCACCTGGCCAGTACCAGCTGCTCTCTAGTTGCTCAGCTTTGAAGGCAACATAACTGCCAGCAGCAACACAGAAGTAAGGCTGGCAATCTCACGACCTCCCTAGGAAAGATTTGCAACCCCCCCCAAACCCCAATAATCCCCTTTAGCATCAGGACCTCCATGATTACAGCACTATGACACTCAAGATGTAAATATCTTGACTATGTTTAAAATCCTATGACCCTGAAATTGACCAAAAGGGACCATACATTTGATAGGGCCCTGTAGTAGGGTGGCTGCCCCATTCTGGTGTGGAAGGGGTTAAAAGCCAGCAGGGGAGGCTGCACAGAGCCCCAGCCAACCAGGAAAGGGCTTATTGAGCATCAATGAAGTGGCTGCTTTCAAACCTCCAATCACGGCCAGACTGGGCCCTATAAGAAAGCTGCAGGGTAGAGAGGAGCTCAGTCTCTCCCTGGAGGGCAAATCCAGGCATCTACATCGTAACTACATGTCCAATCATCTTCTCATGTCACATAGATCTGCTCAAAGCACATCCAGTTAATACAGTACTTAATATCCTGGCAGCAGCTGATGGCTCATCCATACTAAGGCTCCCAACAGTGCTATTATTGGTGGAGCTGAGCTGATGTAGAAGCAGCTTATGCACAATGTGAGTTGCTGAATACTTACAGAATATACTCTCCTCTTATTACCTCAAAAAGAGGCACTTTGCAGGACGAGATCTTATTCTTCTCAGTTTCACATCCTGTAAATGGAGTATAATGCTGAATATTCATGTGAGTAAGGCAGCCAGGATTTGGCCTTATCTGATTAAAAGTGCTATATAAATTGAATGTATGATTATTACTTTCCTTGTGACACATTTCTATATGTTATGGTCTTATCAGTCCTGAAAAATTGTATGTACTAAAGGTAAAACAAGGAAGAAATTTAGTTTTAGTGCTTTGGATGCTGGACTTTTTTAATTATCAGGAAAATGATCAAATTTAGCAACAAAGGAATATAATTGTAGAGTAAATGTATATTTATTCAGACTAATGAGACAAAAATCTTATTTAATTATTTATTCTAAAAATGTAGGTGCCATTTTATTTTCTTTTTCTTTATTGTACTGTAAGGGGGAGATGTAGCCAGTTTAATTGTGTCCCATTGATTTTTTTTTTTTTTTTGCTTTTGTGAAATAAGCCTTGTTTGCCATAATGAAACTTTTGTTTTTTTCAGCCCTTCCATATTGTCTCCTTTTTAAAAAGTCACCATTTACTCCTCTGAAATGAACAAAAACCTTTCCTTAAAAACGAGGAAAGCACAATGCCCTCTATTTCTGAAATCATTAGAATTGACTTTTAGACAATCAATGTGTTAAATGATGTAATTATCCAATGGTCTTTTCCCCATTTAAACCAGTTGGAAAGTTAAAGGTTTGTTTTAGATCAATTCTGACCATTTTGTGTGCAAATTACACAACTGCCTTTTCCTTAACTTATCTCACAAATTCAATTGAATAGAGGCATGTCCGTTTAAATGGCTCTTTGGTAATGAGTAATTCTGAGTTTGCATACTAACTTGTTCAAAGTATGAGGATTTAAAAAGACAAAACTAAGAAAGTAGGCGATTTAAGCACAATCCTGCTACTTTAGAAGTTAGTGGAAAAAACCCATATACATCAGGGCAAACATACTAAAGAACCTCAATTTTCCCTTTAGTGGTTTTTTTTGTTTTGTTTTGTTTTTTGTTTGTTTTTTTAATTCCAATGGCAGGACACTGAGCCCTGTCACAGTCTTGCTTATCATACTTTAGTCTGTTGTGATTTAATCCAACCATTGAATCTCATGTTTGGCAAACTTCCCTGGGTCTCTAGTTACTGACGGCTCTTCCTAGGACATTCAAGCAAACTTTTAGATGCACAAGTCATATCTGACACCTTTCTTGGATAGTGGGACTTTGCTGTCTCTTTTCATAAAGCCCAGAACCTAAGTCACAGCCCTCCCAATTCCCCAGTTAGACATGTTCACACCAGAGCTCACACAGATGTTTTCCAGTTACACCCTGTCAGTAGAATGTGGCAGTGAACATAGGCTTAGCAAAGGAATTTCTTATTAATAAACACTTTACTCATAAGAGAACACTAGAGAGTTACAGTTTCTTTCGAAAATGACAAACTCCTGAATGCAATCTCCAGGTTTGGATTCACCAGCCCTGTGAATTCTGGTTCAATTCATTAGGCCAGGCAGCCTGTCCAGGCTTCTTAGCCCGGTCATCTTGCCTAAAGAAGCTGACTCTGTCATGGGTTTTCCTAGGTGCTGCAAAGTGGGGAAGGTCCAGGCTATATCCCCCAACTCTGCCCTGTCAGCATCTGTATAGAAAACTAAGTCAATGACCTTTCTGGTAGAAAGCTCGCTCGGGAATTATTGTTCAGTTTGATGGCTCTTGATTGCTCTGTCACAGATTTTCAAACATAGTCTGTTCAATGACTGACAAGCCTATGCTACAAAATGGATGCTCTAACACACAAAGAAAGCTACTATCATAAATGTCATTCACAAAACAAAATGGAGTTCATAATCTAGCATAGACCTATTCCCCAAAATGTCTCAAACCCAATCTGGTACTCCCTTGCTCAGACTTTTCTTACCTATCAGCTGGACTTTAGTGCCTTAGTCAGATAGCAGATCCAGTGGATTACACATGAGAGTGGAAATCAGGGAGATGTAGAGTCTTATTTTGTTTCTGCCACTGATAGTCTGCCTGACCTTGGGTTAGGCACTTCAACTCCCTGTGCCTCTGTTTCCCTTTTGTCTGTCTTGTCTATTGAGAAAGTAAGCTCTCTGGGCAGGGACTGGTCTAGTACAATTGGGTCCTGATTCATGTTGGGACTGTTACTGTACACATGATACAGTAAAACTCCAGTTGTCCGGCATCCAGTGTTCCAGCACTCCTGCTAGTCCGGCACCACCCGGAACCCGGAAGTGCTCCAGACCAGCTGGACAATTGGAGCTGCTCTGCCCCAGGCTTCCCCAAGTCAGCCGCTGGTCAGTTTCAGCAGCAGCTGACTTGGGGAAGTCTGGGGCAGAGCCGTTGGGGTGCTGCCGGGTTGGTCTCTCAGTGCCGAGTGGCAGCGCTATGGGACCAACCCGGCAGCACCCCACCTGCTCTGGCCCAGGCGGCCCCAAGTCAGCCGCTGGTCAGTTTCAGCAGCGGCTGACTTGGCGACGCCTGGAGCAGAGCAGCTGGGGTGCTGCCGGGTTGGTACCGCAGCACTGCCCCCTCCATTCCCTCCCACCCCACCCCAGACCCGTCATAGCCCTCCCTTCTGATAGTCCGGCATATCTGATAATCCGGCACCCCCTGGGTCCTAAAGGTGCCGGATTATTGGAAGTTACTGTATTAAGAATATTGTTGCCCCTTTTTGACTTTAACAGAGTCAAATTTTGAAGCCATGGGATGTTCTAGTTAGAATTAGAAATTGGTCATATTTGGCTATTTCTTTGTACATTCTTTTTAAACAAAGAAAACTGCAAAGTTCTATGTCTGCACATGCAGACTCAAGCTCAAAAGCAGATTCTTATCTTACAGTCCCAAGTCTGTTTAGCTTTCTGAACCAAAGGCCCTCTCTCTAGGTTTCCCCAGGGTCATGCTGTGCTGCTGCTTGGTACTCTTGCTTTTCTTGATGCTGTTCTCTCTGCTGTTTTCTCTTTTCTCTTTGTATTTTCTCTCCCACATCCACCTACAATATGCAGTTGAACCCTTGTGTGCACATGGTATTAATTTCTGGGCTGACTCTGAGGCCAAGTCTGTACTAGATCCAGAAGGTTGGCTTAAAGTAGGTAACTCCAGCTACATAAACAATGTAGCTGGAGTCAACATATCTTAAGCCAGGCTTGGTGTCGTAGTCACAGCAGGAGGTCAACAGGAGCAAATGCTCCTGTTGGCTTCCCTTACTCCTCGCAAATTAACGTGTACCGTTGTTGACCAGAGGGACCCTCAGCATTTGATTTAGCAGGTCTTTATTAGACCTGCTAAATCAAATGCCAAAAGATTGATCTCTGATGTGGCACGTGGGTTGTGTCCTGAGAACATCAGAACTAGGGGTCACCAAATGAAATTAACAGGCAGCAGAAGTAAAAGCACGGCCAGTCCCTAACTTATGGGCACCTCGACTTACGACCATCTGCACTTACGACCAAAATGGTCATAAATGCGGGTTCCAAGTTATGAATGCGACCCACGCTTACGAACAGCGCGGTCACAATGTAACTCAATGGGTTCTGAGTTACGACCATTCCAAGTTACGGCCAAGCGTTTGGTCCATAATGCATTCGTAACTCAGGGACCAGCTTTAAACAAAAGGAAATTTTTCTTCCACAGCCCATAGTCAGCCTATGGAACTCTTTGCCAGAGGATGTTGTGAAAGCCAAGACTATAACAGGCTTCAAAAAAGAACTACATAAATTAATGAAGGATTCATTGATTCTTTTTTTATTAGCTGGGGTGGGCAGGGATGGTTTCCTTAGCCTCAGTTTGTCAGAAGCTGGGAATGGGCAACAGGATGAATCACTTAATGATTATCTGTTCTGTTCAGTCCCTCTGAATAACCTAGTATTGGCCGTTGTAAGAAAGCAGGACACTGGGCTAGACGGACTTTTGGTCTGACCAAGTATGAATGTTCTTATATTAACCTTCATTTAGGTGAGTTCCCTAAAAAATCTCTTACAACTATCTGAAGTGGAGGACTAATTCAGGCAGCAGTTTGAATGGGTTAACTCTGCTCATAGCAAGGTTTTATCCATATTTCATCAGAACCATATTAAAAGTAAATTTAGTATTTTATCGTGGTTATTTTTAGCAAAAGTCATGGATAGGCTGTCAGTAATAAATAAAAATTCATGGGAACTGTGACCTGTCTGAATCTTTTACCAATATCAAGGCAGGGAGTGGGGCATAGAGAGGACTTGTTGGGGAGCGGTGTTTGTGGGGGGTGGTTAAGTATGACAGCTGTAGCTACATAGAAAGAGATTGACAGCCCAGCCCCACACCCTCCACCATGGGGGAGTTAGGGTTGGCTGCAGCCACTGCAGGAGGGCACATAGCCATGGTCAAAGCTTCAGGGGGAGGACACAAGATTGGCTCTTTCTCTAACTGCAGCTGAAGCTGTGCAGGGGGAGGCAGGGTGGGTGGCACAGACCCCTAGGCCTGGTCAAAACCATAGGTGGAGAATACATAGTCCTATCTCCACCCCTACTGCTGATGGCTGAAGTGAAGTCATGGAGGGTCTGGTAAAACCATGAAATCCATGACTTCTCTGAACTAAATCATATCCTTAATCATAACTAAGGTCCCAGCGATGTTGAGGAGTGTTAACATCTTGCTTTGGGGTGTCTCATTTTTCTTGTGAGAGTTAATAATGGCGGGCCAAATCCTGCATTTATATGTGTGCGCACAGGTTCAGTTGAAATAAATGAAGTTGTACATGCGTCTCCAAGAATGTGTCCCATTATTAGTACCTAAAGCAATGCCGAGTCTTCATTCCTTTCACTGTATTAGAACTTAGTGAAACTGATGGGGGTCTTATTAGATAAAGGTCTAGAGAACATGTATATGAAGGAAGGCTGAAAGAATTGGGTGTGTTTAGTTTAGAAAAGAGAAGACTGAGGGGGGACATGATAGCCGTTTTCAGGTATCTAAAAGGGTGTCATAAGGAGGAGGGAGAAAACTTGTTCATCTTGGCCTCTGAGGATAGAACAAGAAGCAATGGGCTGAAACTGCAGCAAGGGGGGTTTAGGTTGGACATTAGAAAAAAGTTCCTAACTGTCAGGGTGGTCAAACACTGGAATAAATTGTCCAGGGAGGTTGTGGAATCCCCATCTCTGGAGATATTTAAGAGTAGGTCAGATAAATGTCTACCAGGGATGGTCTAGGCAGTATTTGGTCCTGCCATGAGGGCAGGGGACTGGACTCGATGACCTCTCAAGGTCCCTTCCAGTCCTAGTATTCTATGATTCTATGATTCTAAACTGGGAGAAAATGTATTTGTTTTTATAGAAAAAATGTATGCTAATGTTTTTGACATATTAACATCTTCATGTATTTTAATGTTTATATTCAAATAAACACATATTTAACCAGAACAGTCAGGTGGCTTCTGTACTGAATGGGGGGATGACATCCACACAATGTTAAAATTACATATTTAGATGTATGCACAAAAGTAGAGAGATGCAAAAGTGAAGATTCATAATAACATTAGCTCGTGGACATTGCTCGTGCATGGTATTCTTGATTAGTAAGGGGGGCCTGCTCATGCAGACTAATCAATATAGACGGATGCGTCTGCACACCTGACGCCTTATTGACTTTAATGGGGCTCCCACTTACCTCGAGCAGCTTCAGGATCAGGGTCTCTATTATGTACTGTATAGCTAAATGCACACAATAAGTACAAGGTGGCCGAGCTAATATTAGAGAGAGAACCACAGTGTTTGCATTTTTTGATTGTTTTTGTGTGTACACTTAAATGTTACTTTAAAATTGCAATAATGTCATTTCCCTGCCTTTAATAGCTATATTAATTATATTTCTCCCCCTTAACGGGCTACTTACTTTGTGGTTTGGGACACAAAAGTAAATTTTAAAATCAATTATAGAATTACATATGTAGTCATAACAGAGCACAGAGCTAATAGTCTTTGGGTCAGGACTATAACCTTCTCATAATGCAGGTTTCATTAGGGTAAGGTCTATTATTGCAAAGAATTACAGAAATAATGGGAGTGGGTGTATTCAGCAAGAAATAACAAATGAGGGTCTTTTCTAGATAAGGAAAGCTGTTTGCTGGCTGCAGTGTGATAGCAGGTCCCCATAGTGTATGTAAATTAATAGGGTCAACTTCCCCTGGTGTGTGCAATGCACATTGTACAAGAATTAATTTTCGTACCATTCTGGAGAATGGCAGGAGGAGGGCTTCCAATTATCACTTATCATTGGATACAACTACACTTTCTTGCATAGACAAGTGTATAAAAATAGCATAAGGCAACATTCTCCATATATGTAAAATGGGCTAAACATCCTTATAATACAACTCATACTAATCCTTATTTATTTAATGTACTTGCATGTGTATCATCTACAATACATGTAACAAAAGCTCCGGGTTTCTGTCTGCAGAGTTGCTTTTGTTTCATTTCTTTACTGTGGGTATATGCAAACAATATGCTATGTTAGTATCATATGTAGTTCGTCTATAGCACTGCACATCCAGGAATCTCAAAATGTTTTATAAACATTTTATAAACACCCCGTGCTATATTATATCCTCTTCATTTTCAAATGGGATATCTGAGGCTTACAGAGGTCAAGAGATGGGATTTTCAAATTCATCTAAGCGCTAGATTTTTAAGTCTTTAGGTGCCTAATGAAGGTGCCAGGTGCCCTATGGGATTTTCAAAAATCTAACACCCATTAGGATGCAAGTCAAAATTCCCATTAGGCACTGAAGTACCTTTTAATAATCGGACCCTACGGTGCTTCGGAGCACAAACCCCAATGAAAGCAGATGAGACTTGTGTTCCCAAGTAATTCAGGTGATTTTGAAAATTCTGTTCTCGATGTATTGCTTAATACCACACAGTGGAAGAGCCAAGTATGCAAGCAAGACCTGCTCACTGCCAGTCCTGCCTTCTGATAGCCATTATACCACACTCCTTCCCTTCAAAGTAAATGTGTAGTTATGTTTTTAGAAATCTTTTAAAATAAGTAAGTGACATGGCAAAGAGCCCAATGTGAGGGTTCTCTAGAATGATTGCATTGGAAACAAGGGTATGTTTAATTACATCTAGGGTGTAACCTTGTATTAAGGACCATTTTTCCCATATTGTCATCATCCTGGTGGAAAATTAATTTAATAACACCTGCCCTACCCACCTCCACCCATAATCATTATTTAAAATCTTTGTGTAGCTACCTTGAAAAGCGTATTGAGAAAAATCCATACCTGCTTTGATTTTTGAGTTTAAAAGAAGTTATGTTTCAAAGAAATACCCATGTATACCAACAGCAAAAAATAACGGCAATGTTACTGACATGATAGTGTGAAAGTTGGAGTATGGAGGGAGAATGGATTACTCTTTAATTCCATTTTGAAACAGTGGTTCTGTGTGGATTTTCTAATGTCTCTAATGTTTGTTATACTTGAGAAGGAATGTAATAAACTACGTAAAATGTGCATATTTCATGTGGCCATATTTTATAATACTTTATAGTGAGTCATTCCTTTACCTCCTGCCTCTGGCAAAAGGAAGTATTGCCCATTGTAGCCATTTTTAAAATGTTAGTTAAAATGAGTTAGTAATGTTTTATACCACTGTGGGTTTGGCTCTGATGGCTACAGTCTCAAGTTCAACAGAATGCAAGTTACCCCTGCCATCTAGAGCATCTAGGAACACATGGATAACAAGGAAAGTAACACATACATTCATAAGAACAACCTCTAATATCCTTTATCAATTTTAGGGCTTGTCACCACTACAGTGGAAATCCAGTAAACCGGGGATTTATTTCATGGGTCTAGTGAAGACTCGCTAAATCAACTGCTGAGCACTCAGATCTTGACTCTGGTACTCAGTCTGGATGAGATGAGCAAGGAGAGTCAATGGGGGAGTTTCTTCTGTTGACTCATCATGATATGGACCCTATGGTAAGTAGATCTAAGCTACGTTCAAGTACTAATGCTATTAGTGTGACTCAAATTGTGTAGGTTGGCTTGACAAGAACCCATAATGTAGACTTGCCCTTATTATAGTTATTAACAAAGTTATAATTATCCAAGCCTATATAATCCTACACATATCCATGCACAAATGATAGCTATAGTCTTACTTACATTTTTCCAGATAGTCTTTGAGACTGACAAGTGTCTCATGGATTGGTCCTTAGTAGAAAGTTCCTGCTGGAGTTTTCCCATAGAGAGCTCAGTTTTCTCAACCCCGGCACCCTCTTTTATAATGTGATTGTGACAATATCACATACAGTGTGTGCAAAAGTGCCAATCCCTATTTTCCTTGTACTGTGTCTCTTCAGAATATTGGGATACCCCATTTTCCATAAGTTGTGTATAGTTTCTTTTATTACCATTGATATGTAACCTGTGTCCTATGGTTAAGGCATGTGTTCGAAAAAATGTGCCTCTAGGGCTTTTTGTGATCTAAAATTAATGTTACTGTTAGTTTTTCACAATACCACCCATTGGTACATTTTGTACTGTAATTTTGTGGCATCAGGTTATTCTTTGGTCACTTACTTATTTCAAATAGTCTGGTATGGTTAAGCTAAAATCTTACAGGTTTCCATCTGTAGAATTTGCCTTTCAACCCTGGTTACTTAGATACATAATACATACTTATTCCTTGTAATTACTAATCAATCCTATTCTTCTATAATCCTAATACAACACAACACACGATAAATGATGGATACAATCAAGTAATTGGCTATGCAGTGATTGTTGGTTGTTGGCCTGCTCATGCCACAGCCTTTCAGTCACTTACGTACTCTCCTCTGGGCTGTGTGAGCCCTTCCTATTCCTTGCAGGTTAGCAAAAGGTTCACCGAGTTCTGGAGACTCTTAGAACGTTCCCCTGTCATATTCAGCCATTGACACTGGCCACTCACTGATGAAATCCCAGATCTACTACTCCCAAAGGAATAATATAGTCCAGTTTATCACTTTTACCGTAATTTACTGCCCCTGTATAACTCACAGCACTTTCAATAAAACAAAAGGCTTATATAGAATATGGATTCCACCAGAAACAAGAAAGGGTGATGAAAGCAAATGGTTAAAATATACAACAAATAATAAATCACGGACTACTTTTCCTATAGAATATATTAGGTTCTCTCTCTTTCCCCAAAGTTCAGTATCTTGCACGGTTGGTTGGCTTCCCAAGAACCAGTATCCAAACTGGCATGAAAAAAACCCAACTCGATAAAATGTCTTTCCAGGGAATAAATGTTTGTCTTACTGAATCAGTCTTTTTTATGTTTGGATTTACCTCCAAGTGGTTTCAGATGTTTGCAGTTGTTTGATTGTTCAGAGATGGAGCAAAGATAGACAATTGAACTTTGAATTACATCACTGGCTAACCAATGTGGGGTGACAATTCCCTCCCACTTGAATGAGCCAACAGCTGACATATGATTCCCTGGTGACTAACTTTTACTCCTAGACCATAAAACATAGTTTTTTCATATAGTTACTTTATCTCTTAAATATTACCTACATAGCCAACTCTCAATGATTATGAATATTGATAAGTTACAAGCTCAGTAGAGCTCTCTCCCATTACCCTTTATGGATAAATACCATGAAAATGATTGCATTAGATACAGTAAATTTGTCGAGCCTGAGATGGGAGTTGCTTGTAAAGAACAATGAACCTTTTGCCTGGTAGCAACAATGGTCCTCTGTATCACACTCTGTCCTGAAGAGTTTACTATCTAAGAACAAATTTAGCAAGGTACTTAAGCATATTACAAATGTTAAGCACATGCTTGAAGTCTCATGTACTTCAATATGAGTACTCACCTGCTTAAAGTTAGACACACAACAGGGTGTGTCTAGACTACAGAGTTTTGTCGACAAAAGTGGACTTTTGTCGACAAAACTATACCTGCGTCTACACTACCGCTGAGTTCTGTCGACATAACGTCGACAGAACTCAGCAGTTTTGTCGACGCTGGTAAACCTCATTTTATGAGGTATAACGCCTTCTGTCGACAGAGTTCTGTCGACAGAAGGTGTTATTGCATCTAGGGTTATGTCTAGACTACAGGGTTTTGTCGACAAAGCAGCTTGCTTTGTCGACAGAACTGAATGTAGTCTAGATGCTCTTTGTCGACAGAAGCTTTGTTGACAGTATCTGTCGACAAAACTTCTGTCGACAAAACCCTGTAGTCTAGATGTACCCACACTTAAGTATTTTGAATCTGAGCCTCAGGGCATGTCTACACAGCAGGGCTAAAGTTGAATTAAGCTACGTAACTTCAGCTACATCAGTTGCATAGCTTGAGTCAAAATAGCTTAACTTGACTTTTGACACTGTCTACACATTAGGAAATCGAAGGAAGAACACTCATCCTTCAACTTCTCTTATTCCTTGTCAAATGAGAGTTACCAAGAGTCAGAGTAAGAAGTCCTCCAGCTCAACATTATTTCGAAATAAAGGCTAGTATTGTAGAAGCTGCTGTGTAGACGAACCCTCAGTTAGTAATTCTAATTTCGCCTTCAATAAAATGCTCAGGAGTTTAAATACAATGGTATAACTAAGGGCAGATTGTTTTACTCTTTGGCTATAGTAAGGTAAGTGAAATTTAATGAAGCAATTCCAGTGGATCAGATCAAATATTCATCAATTCTATGCCAAGGCAAAATTTAAGATACCCAGACTTTTGTAGGTCTTTTCAATTGGTAAGAATTTAAAGATGAAATACTAAATGCCTCCTTAAATATAAATGATGCAAAGATAGCTAAATATTGTGTTCAGAAATCTTAATGTAACTTAATCCAAGTATCTTTTCTTAACATCCTAAAATATTTTGCAATACAGAGTCAAGGTTTTCTTGTTAAACCCTATTATGAAGAAAGTTAATTTCACTCTCAAGTCAGAAGCCTTACCTACCGTACTGCATTACCAGACCTCTGACAGGCCTATTCAGCGAAGCCCCGCTGATATGTTGTGGAGATTTGAAAGTAAAGAATTGCAAGAAGTGCAATTTAATCCCAAAGTCATTACCTAAATGCTGAGATAGGATGGGGATTACCACCAATGTAAATGAGATATGAGACAGCCAATGGATTAGGAGACCCTTTCTTTAGGATGACTTCAGCAAATAGGTTAAGATAAGGAAATCTTTGTAATTACATGGAGCTACACTGGTCAATTCTGACTTTTAAATACTGGAGAGCTAGAGAAAAGAAAAAAAGCCCTACGTATGTTATTCTGTGCAATATTAAGTAATTCCTTTTTAATTCTACACAATCAATAGAAGAACATCATGCCAAATGAAAAGATGAGGGCTGACTACATGTCCTTTTGTGAGTGGTATCATTCCATCATTTTTGGTAATATCATTTCCAAATTAAATTTTATGGTCCATTACATACTAGCTCAAACACTTTTCTAATGGAATCTTAAATGGAACTGACTTGCTTTGCGTGGGGTTTGTCTCTCAGTTAAGATGTTATTTAGTTCTAATTATCAGATAATGAACTCAGGAAATTTAATTTTTAATATTTATATGTCAAAAGTCCATTGTACTTTCGTTAAAGACTTTAAATTAAAAATCAACATGGTCAGAATACTAATTCAATATTTTCTCTATCTACAAGAGTGAGAAATGAGTTATATATGTCTGAGATTAGCTGTTACAGTGTGGACTGTTTATTCTTAATTTAGCCTTTATAAAAAAAATCACGAGAAGAAAAAAACAAGAAACTCTAAGAATATCTCATCTTTTATGTTTCTCCTTCTTACATATATACACATTTATATTCTGTTGCAGGTATATATTTTTTGTACATATATGTGCACACATACCCTATAGTTTTGTTTGATCATAGTACAGGTTGAACCTCTCTAGTCCAACAATATCTGTGTTCCGGAATGATTTTAGTTAAAAATATGTCTGCTTATTATAGGTATGCCTATGTTTCCTGCAGTCTTAAGCTGTTTGTTTACAGCCACCAGTCCTGGCTTCCACTGTTCTGTGCTGTTATTTAGCTCTAATTTACCCCTAAATGTCTTCTAACATCCCAGTAAGCCAGTGATTCCCAACCTTTTTCCCGTGGAGGAACCCCTAAAATAATTTTTCATTTCCGAGGAACCTCTACCTATTAAAACGTTTGCTTGGCCAGAAAAAGTTGACAGCGGGGAGCGCACTTCAATTACTGCTAAATTATTGTGAAGAAAATTTATTTGTAAAGAACTGTTATACATATATGTCATCTTACACTGTATGAAAAAAAAATTATTTATGTATTCCATGGTTTCTCGCAAAACCCCTGACGATGGTCTGAGGAACCCCAGGGTTCTGCGGAACCCTGGTTGAGAAACACTGCAGTAAGCAGTGGAAGTGTTGGTAATGCTGCTAGACAATATTTACCTCCCGTGGTCTGGCAAATTATCTGGTTCAGCACTGGTAAGGTCCCAAGGGTGTCCCACTAGAGAGGTAGTCTTCTCTTCTTTTTCAATGTTTCCTTTCCTTTCACATTCTCTTCTCACCTTATTTCATTTGCAGTTACAATCCTTCCATTTCAACTTCTTACTCTGTAGTCAAATAAAGAAAGGGTATAATGTGGGGTACAGTCTGCTGTTGGCGCTTCATAGTCCTACCGCAGCTTTCCCAGTAAAGAAGCCATGAAGGTGTGTCCTCCAGGCTTGACCAATGAACAGAGGGGTCTAGATTTCAAATCCTCATTAAGAAGCTCACAGCTTCCAATTGCTGGCCACAGCACATGGTCCTCCAAACAAAGAAACAGACAGACAAACACAAGCTCAGCACACAGTTTCTTTCAGGGGGCCAGAAAGATTAGGACGTGCTGGAAGACTGTGAAATTCCACATGCAAAGAAGCCTGAGAGTGGCCTTGGAACTTATGGAGAAAATCCAAGGTCTGTGACCAAGAGTTAAGGAATGAATGAGATGGAAGCAACCCATGCAATGCAACAGAAGCTATTATTAAGGGAAGCACTCCGTGAATTCTGTTCAATGGGTCCCGGTGTGTTGGGCCCTAGAGTAGGAGCTGGGCTGGAGACCTTCACTGGGGAAGTGGCCTGTCTCCTGAAAAGGGGATGTGATGCTTTTCTAAAACCCAAAGAATGCAGTTGGAATTTAAACTAGCCTAGAGAGGGGGCAGAAAACACTGGTGAGGGCTGACCGTTCGTTGAACTTTATTACCCTTGAAGAAATTTATCCATTCAATCTTTAACTGTGTGACTTAGCTGGACGACTAAGCCTAGGGAGGTTAAGAACCCATGGGGGGTGCCAGAACTAAGAAAATATTGCAGCACCACACTCAGCTGATAGGAGGCATGCACAAGAAGTGACTGTCCCCTCTATAAAAGGGCTATAGATTACATCCTCTCCATGCCAGTGTCTAGAACAATGACACAATTCCTATTTCTCCTTCCTTTGTGTGTCACTTGTCTCTCTCCCCTTATTCTTCCAACCTCTTTTCTGTCACTCTCACTTTTGCCTCCATCTAAACGTTATCTGCGAGCTCAGTTTTGAAACACATCAAGTCTATTGGTAGTTGAGTATACTTGATAACTAATTAGTGTAGTTCTGACTTGCATGTTGTCTAAAAATTTTAAAAGAGCTGGCTGAGGTGCTTGCTGGATTGCCAATGTTGATTTTGAGTAAGTCTTGGCTCGCTGGGAAGTTAAAAAAGATTACAAGTAAGCCAATGTTAGGCCAATATTTTAAAAAGATGACTGGGATAATCTGGGTAATTAAAGGCCTATCAGCCTGACATCCTTCTTGAGTAAGGTAATGGAGACTTGCATTTTAATGCATTTTAATGCAGCTAAATGTAAAAGAATACATCTGGAAACAAAGAATGGATGTCATATTTCCTGGCTGGGGGATTCCATTCTGGGCAGCAGTGACTCTGAAAAAAGATTTGGGCATTATGGGTACGTCTAAACTATATGGCTCCGTCGACGGAGCCATGTAGATTTGTTGTTTTGGCAAAGTCAAATGAAGCCGCGATTTAAATGATCGCGGCTTCATTTAAATTTACATGGCTGCTGCGCATGAGGAATAACGTGGCTGCCGACAAAGGGCTTTGATGTCGGCAGGGGAGCGTCCAGACTAGCGCGCTGAGCGGACAAACAGCTGACCAGCTGTTTTTCTGCTCAGCGCGGCAGCCATGTAAATTTAAATGAAGCCGCGATCATTTAAATTGCGGCTTCATTTGACTTTGCCTATGTGTCTAATCTACATGCCTCTGCCGACAGAGGCCTGTAGTCTAGACACAGCCTATGATAGATAATCAGCTGAACCTGAGTTGCCAGGGTGACACTGGGCCCAGAGGAGCTCATATGATCTTGGGATCCATAAACCAAGGTAATCTTGAGTAAAAATAGAGAAGTTATTTTTAACTCTGAATTTGGTATTGGTTCTAGCACTGCCTAAGTCTGGTTTTGGTATTCACAATTCAAGAAGGATGTTAGTAAGTTGGTGAAGGTTCAGAGAAAAGCCAAAGGAATTATTCAAGGGTTAGCAGACATACCTTATAATGATAGACTTAAGGATTTCAGTCTATTTAGCTTCAAGGTTAAGGAAAGACTTGATTAGAGTATACCTCCAGGGGGAACAAATAGTTAATAACAGGCTCTTCAGGATTTTGCCCATAATTTGTAAAGTGCCTTTGGATGGAAAGCACCATATAATATAAATCAGTTGTAGTTGTTATCAGCAGGTGAAAAGTGTCTGATGGGAGGAGTCAAGAGGAAATAATCGCCATGTACATTAATTATTTTTAGTTCTCACTTTAGAGTGTGCACATTGCTCAAATGCTGATTACCCTGATTCAATTAATACAGAGAGAAAGAGGAAAAATGAGAGGCACATCTTTTATTAACTCCATTCGTGAAAGACTGCACATTTATTCCCTTAACCTCCCATTGTTCTTCTAAACACTCTACTTAACTATGGTTTTTTTTTAAGTAAATGAAGAAAATAAATTGCTTAAATCATATTACATTTTAACTGATATTTCATTGTATTTTTATTACTATAAGCGGGTATGTGTGTATGTCCCGGAAGCTGTAATAGTACTCTCTCTAATTCACTTTGGGCTTTTTAATTGAATAGTAAATTAATTTAATTAATAAAAATCCAGGGTAACTCTAGAGTGCAAATTAAAACTATACAAAGCACATAAATATATCTTTCAAACCAGCCATACTGAAAAGCTTTCTTCCAATTTTCCTTTCCCTCTTAGCTCTTTCTTAAGTCTGTAATGATGAGATTAGAGCTGGATGGATATTGCAAAAGCAGTGTTTTCAAATATTTATTTGAATTCTAACTGTCTGTTGGAAGTAGCACATGGACAAAGGGTATCTGCTATTTAAGTGCCATTCACTGTTCATTACCTCTAGTTCAAAAGTTTCAGTTGTCCAATTTGGGAGCAGAAAGAATACCATATGACACAGATGACCAGTCTCATGCTATTAGCAACAAATCACAAATTACTGAAGTATAATAGTTTTTCAATACCTCATAGCCTGAAATGTATTTGCATGAACTCTGCTGAATATTTATCAATATCAAATATGTGGACTGATGCTGCAGCCATGCAGTATGTTTCCATTGATATTTCATACTGAGGAAAAATCAGCAAACATACTGTGGTCACTTTTTCTGGAGACCTGTCTTTTACTTCATAACTCTAACCCCCCAACCCAAAAATCTCCTACGTTATGGTGTAGGTGACTGAAGCTGCAATGACTTTGATTTTTTTGGTGTGTTGCCCTTTTTACATTTTTAAAAATGTTACTTCTCTGCAGTGATCTCGGCAATTTTATTCGCAGTTACTGCAACCTGAAAAATGCACATTGTGCTTTTTGAGTGAGAGCCTTTTGCTCTTTCCTTGTCTTCCTGAATTTAAAATAAAAGTCCTTTTACTATTAAAAAGCAAGGCTTAGAATTTAAAATGACACGGACAAACTGGTGAATTTGGTCTGAAATCAAGAATCATAGAATCATAGAATAATAGGACTGGAAGGGACCTCGAGAGGTCATCGAGTCCAGCCCCCCGCCCTCAAGGCAGGATCAAGCTCCGTCTACACCATCCCTGACAGATGTCTATCTAACCTGTTCTTAAATATCTCCAGAGAGGGAGATTCCACCACCTCCCTTGGCAATTTATTCCAATATTTGACCACCCTGACAGTTAGGAATTTTTTCCTAATGTCCAATCTAAACCTCCCCTGTTGCACTTTAAGCCCATTACTCCTTGTCCTGTCCTCAGAAACCAAGAGGAACAAATTTTCGCCTTCCTCCTTGTGACACCCTTTTAGATATTTGAAAACCGCTATCATGTCCCCCCTTAATCTTCTTTTTTCCAAACTAAACAAGCCCAGTTCATGAAGCCTGGCTTCATAGGTCATGTTCTCTAAACCTTTAATCATTCTTGTCGCTCTTCTCTGTACCCTTTCCAATTTCTCCACATCTTTCTTGAAATGTGGCGCCCAGAACTGGACACAGTACTCCAGCTGAGGCCTAACTAGTGCAGAGTAGAGCGGCAGAATGACTTCACGAGTTTTGCTTACAACACACCTGTTGATACAACCTAGAATCATATTTGCTTTTTTTGCAACAGCATCACACTGTTGGCTCATATTCAACTTGTGGTCCACTATGACCCCTAGATCCCCTTCCGCCATGCTCCTTCCTAGACAGTCGCTTCCCATCTTGCATGTATGGAACTGATTGTTCCTTCCTAAGTGGAGCACTTTGCATTTCTCTTTATTAAACCTCATCCTGTTTACCTCTGACCATTTCTCTAACTTGCTAAGGTCATTTTGAATTATGTCCCTATCCTCCAAAGAATTTGCAACCCCACCCAGTTTGGTATCATCTGCAAACTTAATAAGCGTACTCTCTATCCCAATATCTACATCATTGATGAAGATATTGAACAGTACGGGTCCCAAAACAGACCCTTGAGGAACTCCACTTGTTATCCCTTTCCAGCAGGATTTAGAACCGTTAACAACAACTCTCTGACTACGGTTATCCAGCCAATTATGCACCCACCTTGTCGTGGCCCTATCTAAGTTATATTTGCCTAGTTTATCAATAAGAATATCATGCGAGACCGTATCAAATGCCTTACTAAAGTCTAGGTATATGACATCCACCGCTTCTCCCTTATCCACAAGGCTCGTTATCTTATCAAAGAAAGCTATCAGATTAGTTTGGCATGACTTGTTCTTCACAAACCCATGCTGGCTATTCCCTATCACTTTATTACCTTCCAAGTGTTTGCATATGATTTCCTTAATTACCTGCTCCATTATCTTCCCTGGGACAGACGTTAAACTGACCGGTCTGTAGTTTCCTGGGTTGTTCTTATTCCCCTTTTTATAGATGGGCACAATATTTGCCCTTTTCCAGTCTTCTGGAATCTCCCCTGTCTGCCATGATTTTTCAAAGATCATAGCTAAAGGCTCAGATACCTCCTCTATCAGCTCCTTGAGTATCCTGGGATGCATTTCATCAGGACCTGGTGACTTGCTGACATCTAACTTTCCTAAGTGATTTTTAACTTGTTCTTTGTGTATCCTATCTTCTAAACTTACCCTCTCTCTGCTTGTATTCACTACGTTAGGCACACCTCCAGACTTCTCGGTGAAGACCGAAACAAAGAAGTCATTGAGCATCTCCGCCATTTCCAAGTTCCCTGTTACTGCTTCTCCCTCCTCACTAAGCAGTGGGCCTACCCTGTCCTTGGTCTTCCTCTTGCTTTTAATGTATTTATAAAAGGTCTTCTTGTTTCCCTTTATGCCTGTAGCTAGTTTGATCTCATTTTGTGCCTTTGCCTTTCTAATCTTGCCCCTGCATTCCCGTGTTGCTTGCCTATATTCATCCTTTGTTAGTTGTCCTAGTTTCCATTTTTTATATGACTCCTTTTTTATTTTGAGATCGTGCAAGATCTCCTTGTTAAGCCAAGCTGGTCTTTTGCCATATTTTCTATCTTTCCTACACAGCGGAATTGTTTGCTTTTGGGCCCTTAACAACGTCCCTTTGAAATACTTCCAACTCTCCTCAGTTGTTTTTCCCTTCAGTCTTGCTTCCCATGGGACCTTACCTACAAGTTCTCTGAGCTTATCAAAATCTGCCTTCCTGAAATCCATTACCTCAATTGTGCTGGTCTCCCTTCTACCTTTCCTTAAGATCATGAACTCTATTATTTCGTGATCACTGTCCCCTATACTGTCTTCCACTTTCAGGTTCTCAACTAGTTCCTCCCTATTTGTTAAAACCAAATCCAGAACAGCTTCTCCTCTGGTAGCTTTTTCAACCTTCTGAAACAGAAAGTTGTCTCCAATGCAGTCCAGAAACTTATTGGATAGCCTGTGCCTCGCTGTGTTAGTTTCCCAACATATGTCTGGATAGTTGAAGTCCCCCATCACCACCAAATCTTGGATAGTTTTGTTAATTGTTTAAAAAAGGCCTCATCCACCTCTTCCACCTGGCTAGGTGGCCTGTAGTAGACTCCTAGCATGATATCACCCTCGTTTTTTACCCCTTTTAGCTTAACCCAGAGACTCTCTACACAGCTATCTCCTACATTCATCTCCACTTCAGTCCAAGTGTGTACATTTTTAATATACAAGGCAACCCCTCCTCCCTTTTTTCCCTGTCTGTCCTTCCTGAGCAAGCCGTACCCTTCCATACCAACATTCCAATCATGCGTCCCATCCCACCAGGTTTCTGTAATACCAATGATATCATAGTTGTATTTATTGGTTAGCAATTCCAGTTCTTCCTGCTTATTACCCATACTTCTCACATTTGTATATAGGCATCTAAGATACTGATTTGATCTTGCCTCCCTGTTGTGCCCTGACCCTCCTTTCTCCTTGCCATTATAGGCCGTAGTCCCCCCCATTTCCAACCCATCTCCCAGTCCCGCACATGCAGCACTTACCTGTGGGCTTTGTTCACCTGCCCCCAACAAACCTAGTTTAAAGCCCTCAAACCTAGTTTAAAGAAGATGAAATTCAATAAAGACAAGCACAAAATACTACACTTAGGAAGGAAAAAGCAAAGGCACAAATACAAAATGGAGACTAACTGCCTAGCATGGGCAGCTGGTAAAGCTGCCCTTTGGGGTGCTAGCCCCCTCACCTCCTACTCCAGACAAGGCCCCGCAGCTCAGTTCCCCCCGTGACCCCAGCCAGGGTGAGTGTGGGTAAGAGTTTGCTCGGGACCAATGGGGTGTTGTGATTTTTGTCCCTTCCCCTTATGGCCTAAGGTGGAAATTGAGGCTGCGAGCCTAATTGGGGCCATGGGTGGGGGGCTCATTGCTCAGCCCCAACTATGATCAAGCTCTCATCTACAGCTCTCAACCCTGACTGGAATCTGGAGCCTCTCCCCCATTTCGTCCCTTCCACCAGGCCCTACCTCATTCTGCCCATCCCCTGTTGCCCCATGCCCATTCTGTCTGCTCCCCATCCCCCCGCAGCCCTGCCATTTGCTCCTTTCCCGTCACACCTGCTGCAGCCGCAACACTAGAAAAGCTCTGGGGCCATGGCTGGAAGCAAGAAGTCCTCCAGCCACAGGGCCATGGTCAAGGAGGGGAGAGATTTTTGTCAGGGGCCCCAAATCTGACACTAACCTCTCCGGTGGTGCTTAATTCAGGGAGTCTGTTGCATAAGTATTGCAGGAAAAGATCCGAAAGTTTTAGTGGATCACAAATGGAATATGAGCCAACAATGTGATGCAGTTGCAAAAAAGCTAGTGTCATTAAAAAATGTATTAATAGCCATATTGTACGTAAGACTTGGGATGTAACTGTCCTACTCTGATGGACGAACTGGAGAGAGCCCAGAGGAGAGCCACAAATAAGATAAAAGAGTTAGAAAACCTGACCTGTGAGGAAAGGTTAAAAAAAAAACAGGTATATTTATTCTTGAGAAAAGAAGACTGAGACGGAACCTGGAAAGTCTTCTAATAATTTAAGGGCTGTTATGAAGAGGACTGTGATCAGTTGTTCTCCATGTCCACTCAAGCTAGGACCAGGAGTAATTGGCTTAATCTGCAGCAAGGGAGATTTAGTTCAGATATTAAACAATCTGGATAGTTAGACTCTGGAGCAGGCTTCCAAAGGACATTGTGGAATCATTGCAGGTTTTTAAGAAGAACAGGTTAGACAAAACCCTGTCAGGGAGGATCTAAGTACTCAGACTACTCCCGAGGACCTTTCCAGCCTTATATTTCTCTGATGGATTATAACTCTCTATTATTTGTGCTGTGGTAGCAGGATACTTAATCAGGGATCAGGCTCCATTGTGCTAACTTGGGCAGTGTGCACACATATAATGAAAAGACCATGTTCAGGTGTTTCTCTACTGGAGTTCAAGATACACGTTTGAGCTTGAGGAGATATGCCTAGGCCAGCTTGGCTCAAGATGGGGGCTTGAAATAGTGATATAGTTGCAGCTGCATGTGTCTAAGCCATGCCATGCGCAATTCTGTCTGAAAAGCTAGGTACATGCTTGATATTGCTAGCCTGTTCCATTTTCCATGCACCTGCATGTGGCTGCACTTCTATTCTTAGTGTGCTATCTTGGGCATTATTTACACTTACTGAAGGATCAATGCTCCAGCAATTGATCTTCTAGGTACAATTTAGTGGGTCTAGTAAAGACCCACTAAATAGAATACTGAGGGTGTCCCCATCGTGAGAAGTAAGGGAATTCCATGGGAGAGTTTCTCCCATCGACTTCCCACTGTGCGGCTGCCCCAGAAAATTGATGCAAGGTACATTTGACTTCAGCTGCGTAATTCATATAAAGCTAGAGTTGTGTATCTTGCATCGATTTTTCTCTGCCAGTGTAGACCTTGCATTGATCAGAATGAGTGCATGTCATGGTTCCTTCAAAGATGCGTGGCAGCACGGCCCGCAGCTGCTTAATGAGCTCAGGGCACGGAGCTGCCTGGCTGGGGGAGAGGCATTTCTCCCTCAGATACCACTACAGCTCCTTGCTGAGGGGAAAGTAACGAGTCTTTCCCAACTGGTAGGGAGGGGACATATCCCTACCGGCTGGGATAGCTTCACTGTGCCATCCTCAACAGGGAGCTGCTGCTGCAGCTGAGGGAGAAGTACCCCTCCCCCTGCCAAGCAGCTCTGTGTGCAGCAACCCTGAGCCCCTGGGTGGAGCTCATTAAGCAGCTGCAGGGCCGTGCTTCTGAGTAGCTTAGTGAGAACCTTGGTGCAGATATGTCTACCTAAGCGGGAAATTATGCTGCCAGCTGCAGTGTAGCTGTACCCTTTGCTCCTAGGAGCTTGCAGTCAAATTTTAGAAGGAAGAACAGTTGGATACAACTGACAGAAGAAAGGCAAGGTAACACTGAGGGTATGTCTACACAACCAATGTGAAAGTGCTGTAGCACTGTCTACACTGCTACATTACAACTGTGAAACGTGCAACACCCAGTGGGTGGGTGTTTTTTCACACCCCTGAGCAAGGAATGTAAGTGGCAGTAGAGACAAGCCCTGAGACATTTAGGGTTCATTTGGGTAATTAGCAGATGGACCAACTGAACATATATGTGTTGATATTTCTCCATGAAAACACACAAGGGAGAGGTCTTTTCTGTATTTGGTATTATTTTAATAGAAGACATATTTTATCCTTTTCATGTTGCTCTTTTGATCCTACTTCCCTCTCAAAGTTTAACTCTTCAAGTCTGAGGCTGTATTTCAGGAAAACCTGCATTTGCAATAATGGTCTTTATATGTGGAGGAATTTGCTTCATTGACTGCTAGGCCAAGATGTATGATTTAACAAAGCAACAAATTATCTCTTCATTTCTAATTGATCTGAAAACAATTGCTTTACTGTTGCTTCTGAGGCGGGTGGGTGTTTCATTGTCACAAGGTCACTTTGCAAGTTTTAATTGCTGGGTGCTGTTTAGGTCTTTCGTGGCTTTCCAAGTGATAAATGGCTCCTTGGTTCAAAAGCTGGTCTATATAAACAAGCTTATCTCTGCCCATAGCCTTTAATGAAAAATGAGTTGTGAGTATCATTGTTAATCATGGTAATTGTTAATGTTAAGAGGGCTGGTATTATGAGTTTTCCTATTAGGCTTTCTATTTGTTATATAAAATGAGCAATCTACTGGCCATCTATAGAATTCTAATTTTAATTATCCGGTGGCTGCATTTCAGGGCACCCTTTCTGTACCAAGATTAACAAAACCTTGAATGCAGTAACCAGTGTCTCTTGATGTAACCAGATTAAGTTACTTGAGATGTCCAATATATATCTTTAAGATCCAATTGTTCCATTGACTTAGATGCTACTTCACTGATTTACACCAAACTGGCCCTGTTAGTATTCTGCTCCCCTTATAAGCAGAAGAAATGAAAATGTGTCTCCCTTGTACAAAGATGTGTATTACTCAAAAGCATATTCTGATGTCCTTATTCATGTAGGTAAATAGCTTAAACCACTATTTTGGATACTAGTTGATACCTGTTTTATTCAGGATGTTGGACTAGATCAGTGGTTCTAAAAGTGTAGTCTGTGACCATTTTCGAGGTGGGACACAGACTTGAGTCCCCCATTTCCCTCCTCAGTGGAGTACCAGCACCAGCTTCCTGCTTTGGGGTGGGAAGCCTCAAGCCTTTTGGGCCAAATCTGGCTCCCAAGTGGAGGAAGCTGCTCCACGTGCTTCTGCTGCTGCTCCCCCTCATCTTGATGGTTGGAGGAATTGCAAAGGAGGGAACTGATCACCTGGAGCCTTTCCCTGCTGTTCCCATTGGTTGGAATCCTGGCCAATGGGAGCAGAAGGAGATGATGCCTGTGGGTGGTAGGGTTACAGAGCCAGGTAAGCACCCTTCGTCCCTCTGACACATACCTCACCCACTGAGACCCTGCACTCCCACCTCTCTGCTTCACCCTCCCTCCCATCCTGCCTCCAAACCCCCAGTCTGCTTCTGGATCCTCCCTCTCTCCCACCCAGACCTCAGACCTCCACCCTTCCTGTGCCCATTGTGTCATCACAGGTGATTGTCTGGTGTTCCATGGAAAGGTTTACATTGAGTGGGGTGAGCTGCAGGCCAAAAAGTTTGAGAACCACTGGACTATAGATGACTGTGTGGCCCCTTCTGGCCTTAGAAAACATGAATCTCTGAATAGAAGATGCGCAATGGTGTTGAAATCTGGTCCCAAGACACTACATGAGGAATCCTTACATTATTTTCAGAGCAAGTGGAATTTGTTTCATGAACAAATTATGAACATGAACATGACAACTAATGGGACCACATGGAAAAAATCCACACACTTCACTTTAACTACTAATATTGCAACAAAAGTGCAAAGGTTAGCTAATGCTCTCAAAGGATACTCTACCCTTTTATCTGATCTCTTTTCTGGAAGCATCACAACTACAGAGCAGAAGTCCCAATAGTGGTATTTTATCACTATTGAACTGATTTACCAGTTGGGACTTGAACCATTTCTTAGTAATACTTGGTTTGAGATCTCAAAGATGATTTGAGATTGATCAAAATAAAATGCCCCCTGCCCTCACCATGTGAATTTTTCTCAGCTCTACTTTGAAGTGAATGTGGAAACATTTTCAAATTAACCTGAACTTTGTTGGGATTTCAGATGGAAACTGCAAAACTAAATGATCTTGCATTGTTTCCACTTGAAATCAGATAACTCTTGAAAGCATTTTGTTGTATCCCACAGAAATGAAACCATACCATTTGGCCTAAATTTGCAAACATTTATTACTCAGTTTGCTTTTTGTCATGACACGTCTCATTGATTTCTCCTAGTAATAAGCACAACATTCATCAGCAAATGGTTGCATGATTTGGCCCTTTGTTTACATTTTTAATTACAGTTAAAGAAGGACTCAGGAACTTTTAAATATGGATGTAAATCTGAGTTTCTAGCTCAAATTGTTAGGGCCGTGAAAATCCGCAGCTATCCACTTTATATCCATGGGTATCCACTGCTCATTTTTGTGTTTATGGATATGTCTGCAGATATGAATTTTATATCTAGAACCCTGCAAATTTGTGCCTATTCACAGTAACCGAATGAGCAAGCAGTACACCGTGGTGGCATTTCAAAGGGGCAATGCAGTGAGGAGTTAAGGATCAGCTATGTGGCACTTCCCCTTTGAAACATATACATATATACAAAGTGCACAGTGCTCACTTTATATTTATTTTTATTACAAAACATTTACACTGTAAAAAAACCCCAAACACTTCAGTTGACCTCATTGAAGTACTGTAGGTGGGGACCCGGCGTGTTTCAAAGGGGCAGTGCAAAATGGAGCCTGAGGTCAGCTGGAGTCTCCAGCAGACCCTGGGCTCCGTGAAGCACTGCGCCTTTGAAATGCTGTGACAATGTTTCAAAGGGGCTGATCCCTGGCTCCCCTCCTACAATACTTCAGTGAGGTCAACTGAAATTTTTTGTTTTACAGTGTAAATGTTTTATAATAAAAACATTTTGTAATCTGTGTTGTAATTGAAATCAATATATTTGAAGATGTAAAAAACAGCCAAAATATTCAAATAGATAGTATTCTTATTATTGTTAATAGCACAATTAATTGTGATTATTTTTTTTAATCACTTGACAGCCCTAATTAAAACATAACATGCTTGGGCTAGAAGTAGACTGGCAAAAACAGGGCAGAGGGAAGCAGAGAAGGAGAGAGAGGCAGAGGCAGGATCTTAGGTATAGAGGTTGTAGTTTTTGAAAACTGGAAGCTGTATTCCAAAACTAATACTAATTGATTGAACTTTATATAAAAAGACAATCTAAAAATTTTGGTCTAAGCATACAGTGGTGACAGCCACAGCCTCTTGTGTAACTTCCTACATGACTTTAACTTTGCTTGTGCAGAGTTGCCATTTTATAGGATTTTTCCCCAGCAGTCTTTGTGGCTCTTGCCCTTTAAAATTGGCAGATTCAAGCCAGTGCAAATTTAAAGAAGCCATTTTGTAAATGGCAGCAGCTGTTACATCTCTCTCTTTCAGATAGTAAGTACCAGCTGTGGAAATGGCAGATTTTCAACAGCTGAAAAGCTTGCACGAGCACAAAGGAACTATGAAAGCGTGGACTAGGCCATTAGATCCTCTGCTGGAGGCCTTGTCGTCCTGCCTTGTCGTCCAGAAAAAAGGCAATAGAGAGGTCCTCCAAGGAAGGTAGAGTGGCTGCAGGGGAAGCAGCCAATCAGGGACCAGGAAGGCCATATAAAAGGAGCTGCAGAAGAAAGAATTATGTTAGTTGCTGTGTGGAGCTCAAAGAGTGAAGACTAGCAAGCTGGAAGAGTAGCAGTTTAATGGAGAGCTCACGACAAACAAGACAGAGCTCTGAGGTAAAGGCAAAAACAGCACAGGGCCATGAAGAAGTGGCCCAGGGAATTAGAGCAGCAGTAGAACAGACATAGAAGACAGCTGCTATCTACAGGATCCCTGGGCTGGGGCACAGAATAGAGGGTGGGACTGTGTCCCCCCCATACTCCTTTTTAGCCAATGGGGAAAGTGGCCTGTATCTTGAGGCATCCCCGTTGGGTGGGAATTGGACTATAGTAACCCAGCGAAAGGGCTGCAACAAGAAGGGGCTGAGAGGGTAAAAATGTCTCCAGGAAGGAAGCCCTGGGGGTACCACTCTATTCCAGAGTGGGAACAAACTGAGAAACATTAAAGAGGGCATCAAGGGAGGCCATGTTAGATTTGTACCCCAGAAGAGGTTAGTTTTATTTTGCACACAGACTGTGTGTGACTCCAAACAGCCTCCATAAGAGCGCACACACTTGCCCAGGGTGCACTTGCAAGAGGCAAATGCAACCCCATTACAGGAACTGTAAGTGCATCTAGGATTTTCAAAGAAGTGAGTGGCCATGTGCAAAGGGGCAGGTGCACATGAATGGGCTAGATCAGAATGTAAAGAAACGGTTTAAAACATATTACTCTTACTGTGTCGTGTTTTCTCCTCTGTAAGCATGACAGGACAGTAGTGAATTTGAAGAGAGAGTGCTTTATATTAGGGGCCATCGTAGTAATCTAATCTCACCTTCTATGTAACACTGGCTGCAGAATTTGTATCTGGGATTCCAGCTTCAAGCCTATCAGTTTGTGACTGAACTGGATCATCTATTTTTTTTTTTAGGAAGACATTCAAGCTATGTGGAAGATTCAAGAAAACCCTTAGGCAGATAGTTTTAGGAGAACTCGTTCCAAAAGGAAAGTAACCTCCTAACCATCAGTAGTTAGAAGTTGGTTTAAGCCCTGAATGAAGTATGTTTGCTTTCTTTATGTATAAAATATGTATTGTTATAACTCTAAGCATTCTTGTCTTGCACAAAAATGTCTAATTTCTTTCTGAATCCTACTAAACTCTTGGCCTCAATACAAAGGGAGTCCCTGTCAGAGCCAGGATTAAAACCCAGGAATTCTTGGCTCCTTTGCCTTTGCTCAAGCCTCTAGATTATATAAATTGGTATAACACATGGGTAAAGGTTGAAGTCACAGCCATGCCAGAAAGAAATCAGGTCCCAACAAAGCTTTGTACTCCTAGCTCTTAGTTATAGAATGTCTTGGATAGGTAATAGAATGGAAATGGTGTAATATTTCAATATTTTCATGCTGCCTGCATTACAATTATGATGTTAATTAATTATCTGGCTGGCAGTTAACACCATCCAGAGGCATGGTTGCGGTCGACTTGGTGCTGTTCTGCTAGCAGTGAGTAATTAACCTCTCCTCTTCCCTGGGATTCTCTACAAGATGATCATCATGTTGATGATATAATTATTATTAATTCAGTTTCTGTGTTTCGTTGACATTGTTAATTACTTGTCGGTAATCAGCTAATGTTTAATCTTCCTTGTTGGATAGCTTCTTAAAAGGCTGCTTGAAATGGTTCAGAAGGGCTTCCTTTGCACATTCTCACTCCTCATTGCATCAAGTGTCAGCAAGATCACTACTCAGAATAAATTATTATCTAAATACGGTAAAGATTCTCCTCAAATCGGGGGACTTCTAGATTTAATTAGATTACAGTTTTCTCTGTTGTAAGCAGGAACATATAAAATGCTTGGCAATAAATAAAGAAAACAAGGGAAAGCTGTTTTGGTGCCAACTTTAAAAATTGATCATACTTACAGACTTGTCAATATCATTTAAAGAACAAAATATAATTTAGTGCTGTGTTTTGTTTTTTGAGGATTAGTGACTTTCCTGTAAAGAGCTGTTCTGGGCATTTTTACTTTTAGCAAAAGTAAGAAATCTTTTGTTTTTCAGTGTACTAAATTAGCTGTGGTTGTCATAGTCAGAGCTATGTGAAACTGTGTGAAAATGGCCTTTCAGATTTTTCAAAGGCTTAGTTGACATTCATAGACCTGCTTCCATTCACAGGTTAGTCTGAGTTAGTTTCATATTGAAACATAGGAAGGGGAAGGATTTTGACCAGTAGCATTATAAAACAAAAGAAACCTCATTATTATTTAATTATAGTGTATTTGTAGCTGTGTTCATCTATCCAAGATCAAGGTGCCATGCTACTTGAGACTGAAAGGCAGTAAATGTAAAACTGATAAATGAGAGTACTTTCTACACAACACACAAATTAGCATGTGGAGCTCATTGAGATAACATTTAAGTGAGGCTAAGGAGTGAATATTTATGTGTAACACCAACACTCACAGTGATAACAGTAAGGATTAAAAAGAATCCAGAGTATTCGAAGGAATATTAGTTGTCATGTTTCATGGCAATCTCAAACCAGTGGGGCTAGGAAGAGATGTTCCTTGAAGGCATATTATTGGATAACAGACCCTTGTATGGTTTCTTGTACTTTTTAATTTTAACAGCTCATGTCAGTCTGTCTAGGCAACAGAATATTGGACTAGACCACTGTGCAGTCCAGTATGGCAGATGATAATTTCCCATGTTCCTAGTAAAAAGACATAGTAACAGAATGTAGTGAGTTTTTGCTTTGAATTTTTGAGCTGAAGCATTCAAATGGAAGTCAGACTCATAAGATGCAAACCAATGTAGATAGAAACAAAAGATAGCAAATCCCTGGGATTTGAACACTTGTGTGTGTGTGTGTGTGTGTGCGTGTGCATGCGCACGCACTGGGTACTGGAAAGAGAGGAAAATATAGTCCCTATTACTTTAGTCAGACAGGGCAGCTCCAAAACAAATACTGGAAGACCAGTGGAAAATCTTAACTCAGAGGTGAGGAAGGGTGTATTTTTTTATTGGTCTTTAGTCTTTTACTAGTCTTGAAAAGCTTCAAGGAAGATGAATGGGTCAAGGAAGGATTTGCATGAAGAGAGGCAGGTGTTTCATGCTGAAGGAGACAGTACAAGCAGAAAACATGCACAGAAGAAGTCATAAAATAAGGAAACAAAAGGAGAAACCAGCATCATCATTTGGACATTACAAACGAGGCTTACAGGATCGGTCGGCAAAGGCTTCCCCAGCCGACTGATCTATGTCTAGACTACCGTGCTGTGCCAGATCAGCTGATTGTTGGCACAGCGCGGCGACCATGTTTATTTTAATGAAGTGGGGATTATTTAAATCCCCGCTTCTTTGCTTATGCCGGGTAGCCTAATCTACATGCCTCTGGTGACAGAGGCATGTAGTCTAGACACATACCCCTAAAGACCTCACTGGTTCTGGACACCAGCAGAAGCAGTCAGACCCCAGGCAGAGGAGTAGAATTGGCGATCCATCCATGAGCAGAGACATTTGAAGCAGGAAGAGCCCAGGGGCGGTGATGGCTACCAGGTGAGTCAGTGAGCTCTGGAGAGCCAGCGTGTTGTGTTGAGAGTATTTCCCTCTGACTCAGTGGCTCAGGAAAGCCACTAACAGGGCCCTGAGCTGGGGTCCACTGGAGTGGGAGGGTCTGGACCCCGCTCCCCCGCAGGGGGATGTAAACTCTTCCCCTATCTCCCATCCCTTGTGCGGGGATGGCATCACCTCACAAGCAGGAGCAAGTTATTGAAAAGGGACTCTTGCACTGTACTGTCCTGTAACCAGGAGCAAGCTATAGACTGTGTTTGGTGGGTTGCATCACACATACACTCCCTGCCGGGGCGGGGAGGCGATTTGGTGTCCAGAGCCATTGACACTGTCCCGTGAATACAGACAAGCTATAGACTGGACATTGTGTCACACTATCCCACAAGAAGGGGAGAGTGGTTGAATGGGACTGTGAAATTGTGTTGCCCAGCAAACAGGGGCAAGGTAGAGACTCTGACCATTGGGTCACTCTGCCCCAGGGACTATGGGAGGTGGGCTATATAGACCTTGGTGAGTGAAGTGAAAGACACAGGGGAAAAGGTGGGAAATGTGAGACTGACGGGTGCCAATTGGACATTCCCACCCTGCCCTGAATTGGGTCTTCTCCTCAACCATGTCACAGACATTGTAGAAGGAAAAAGCAGCAAATATAATCAAGAACTCCACAGGAATCCAAGTGGGAAGAGGGAAGATGCCATGTGAGACATTGAGCCCCACAGTATGAAACCCCAGAAGGAGAGTTCTGGAAGAGGAGTGCTCTGCTGTGTTGGAAGTCATTGCTAGATTGCAGGATGAGACTAGAAAGTCAGTCTCAGAATTAGCAATGAGGAAGTCATAGTTGAGTTTAATGAATGTGGTGGGGGACAGAAATGGTATTGGAGAAGAAACAAGGGTCAAATATAAAATCAAAGCAGCAGGAAGGGCTTGGTTCTGTATCACAGAAGTCATTGGGCACAGGGGGGCCATAACAAAGTAAAGGTGGATTTCCATGAAGCTGTGGTTAGAGTTGTGCAAAACATAATGGCTTCATAGGAATTTCATGCTCAACTATTTTTATTTTCATTTGGGTGCGGCACATCCCTGGAGTTTTGCACTGAGACTGTTGGGGTTTTTTTTTTAAACAAAACAGGGGAAAATTCAGCAAAAGCCCCTACCTTTTACCTAATTTGGGATCACAACCCTGAGGAACCATTCTATTTTTTTAAATGGAACCATACTCTAGCCTAGATCAGCTGGAAGCTTTAGTGCGGATTTACCTAAGTCCACATGAAATATGGGAACATTTCAGACATTCCTGGCTAGAGCTTATTGTGAAACTCAGGAAGCTTCATTAGGCATCGCATTTCATTCAAAATGTTTGACCCAGTGTTAGCCTCATTTTCATGCTCAAAGACCAATAGATAAATGTCCATTTTTCCTTTTAATGAACATGACCCTAAGTGTATTCAAGCCAAGATAACCAGTGCTACTATCCAATACAATGTTACATTTGAAGGGGAAATGGAACATTTTTTATTCCTTAAGTTTTACATAAAGGTACTATAAATGAGTATGCAGATTGTGGAATGGATCATTATTTTAAATATTCATGCTCTGGTAATAGGTGGGAATAATATGAATTGTAGTTCTGTACTGAATGTGGTCTATTTACACAGCCTGCACTTGATAATGTTTCTCATTTTGTTAGCTATGTGACATATCAATTTACTCTTTTCATTTTGGAGACTAAGAATGCTTGAGATTGAAGCGTCAAGATCATAATAAAGGTTAAAACAAAAGAACTGTTGATTTCTCCACCCCCCCTCCCCGAAGTGTGAATATACTCATATTTGATGTTGACTGCTTCTATTATCTAGAAAAACTAACCTCTCTTTCATCCCGGAGAGGAAAATGTAGTAAAATCAGGGCCTGAAACATAAACCCAGGTATCACAGACCTGATATAAGTCCTGCTATGGCCTAGACAGCAATAGTAAAGACTTTGATAATATAAAGTAAGGTGAAGCTATGAGAAAAAGGCAGGTTCCTGTGACTCATTTCACCACCTCTGAGATGGCATTCATCCATCCTGAGAGATGAAGGTGTAAGCAACAAAGCAGTTCAGTTAAAGGGTATCATGTTGCATCATTATAAGTCGATAAAATATTCAATTTTCAAATGACAATCAATGCCACAGATAATGGAAGCATAAAGCACAGGGTCAGAGGATGAATCTGATGCACTGTTTGCTCTTGAGACCTGCTGTGTTTTCCTCTTTCTCATTCTTCTCTAGTCAACCTTTTTGACTTCCTAGTACACGTCTCAGTGTTGCCTGCATCTTTCAAGTTTGTAGTGGTGTTGATGAAAATTTAAGCCTCTCTTATTCTTGAACCTGAACGTCGGTCCACCCAGTGGTTTTGAAGGATCTATAGGCATGTGTGAAGATCCTTTGGAATGTGTCTATCATCCATCTGGTGCAGATGACCTACACAACATAGATGTCTGTGTTTGAGAACAGGAAATAGACTGAGTAACTGTGCTTTTTCAATTACTTTATTGTCAGGAACTTTGGTTTCCCATTTGAAATTTAAAGTACAATGAAGACAGTGGGTATGCGACGTGTTCAGTTTTCTCTTATGCCTACTGTAGGTTGTCCAGATCTCACCACATATAGTATGGGGCTATAAACACACATCTACGAGACCTGTAGCTTCATGATCCGTGTTAGTTACCAGTTATCCCAGCTGTGCTTGGTCCGTTGGCTGGAAAGGTAGGCAGTTACTTCATTCAATGCAAGAATTCAGCTCTTCATCTAGAGAAGCTATTCAACACAGTTAATTCTAGATGGCAGAACATGCACCACAACTTCTAAGATCAAGAACACATATTCCTGCGCATCCAGAAATATAATCTACGCTATCATGTGCCGAAAGTGTCCGTCTGCTATGTACATTGGACAAACATCTCAGACACTTCGCCAAAGGATTAATGCCCACAAAACAGATATCAGACAAGATCACAAAGAGAAAACAGTTTCTTGCCACTTTAACCAGAAAGGACACTCTCTAAATGACTTAGCCACCTGCATTCTGCTACAAAGACCTTTTACATCTGCACTTGAAAGGGAATCCTCTGAACTGTCATTCATGTTAAAATTCGACACTTACCAACAAGGACTTAACAAGTCTTTGAACTTTCTCACCCATTACCAAGACAGTTTCCCCAATTATCACCTGTAATACCATTAACTCACAAACATCCCACTCTCCCTACCTTTAATATCAGCAATTCACAGACACTTACCTTCCTTCCTCCCCCTTCCCACCCCCCCCGCATCCCCCTTCTGTTCTGCAATGTGATTTGTCCTTTTCATATTTGTTCATTTTTTTAAATTGTATCCTTTGGTATATATGGTTGTGACTACTTTCTTCCACTATTTGATCTGAGGAAGTGGGTCTGGCCCACGAAAGCTCATCATCTAATAAACCATCTTGTTAGTCTTTAAAGTGCTACATTGTCCTGCATTTTGCTTCAACTACCCCAGACTAACACGGCTACATTTCTATCACAACTTCTAAGGAAGTGCCAGCTATTAAAAATTCTGGTTCAGTCAACACCTTTTGTGTCCAACATTGTCACAAACTATCAGAAAGCTATTGCAAAGTGCTTTGAGCTCCTCTACAGTGCCTGTGGTGAACATTGCATCAGCAGAAAAAAGAAGTCCTCTCTATCAGCTGGTAGTTTTAAGTGTGCCCATCTAGGAGCAAAAAGCTATGTTAGAATTTTCCATCTGATCTTATATGGACATGTACCTTGCCAGTGCTCGATGGGAAAACATGATGAAGCCACAGTGAGAAGCATATACCAAAGGGTGCTGGTGCCAAAACACATCCTTCTATTTGAGGCCACTGTAAATTTCAAAACTGCCAGGTTGCTCACCATCATACTGAGCTATAGACTTCGTGTCATCATGGAAGGCTTGAAACAGACTGAGGAGAACTGGAGAGCAGCCAATTCTTTCCGTCCATTGGAAAAGGCCATTTTTGATGACCAGGTCAAAAGCCTTTGTAAAAATCTATGCAGGCCATATAGAGAGGTGAAATGGAGACAACAGCACTTTCTAACTTGACAGAGAGTGAGATGAGGATGATATGTCAGAGAGTCTTCGGTGCTCAGTAGCTAGGACTGATAAATTCACATTCCACATTTTAGGGTATACTTAGCTTAGAAAATGGCTCTCCTAACATGCCTAAAGTGGACTTTCCAGGCGCGCCAACGTGGGGGAGGCGGAGCAAAGGGGACAGTTGTCCCAGGGCCGAGTGATTCAAAGGTATCTGGGGCTCCTGGCTGCAACTGCTGCTACTGGGCAGTGGATGGAGCCCTAGGTCCTTTAAATTGCCGCTGGAGCACCGTGTGTTCTGTGCAGCTCTGAGGGCTGGGGTGTTGGGTGCGCTTCAGGTGATGCAGGGGGCTTGCTGCTGTCCCATCTGCCCAAAGCCCAGCCCCTTCCAGAACGGTGCCCAGGGGCCCACAGAGGCAGTCAGCTGCCCTGGTGACATGAAAATATTTATCATCTCTCAGATGAGATGCAAAATTACTTTTAGCTACTAAAGGACACTCCGAACCATTTGTGCTAGTGGAGGGGATGAAAGGACCAAAGTTTCTGGGAAAATGTTTGGGTAATTACATTGCACCTGTCTATATTGCCCCTGTTGCTCCAATCTGGGTGATTCTTCACTTTCTGTTCTAAGTGCCTGCGTGCTGCTAAGTAGCCATCTCTTTACATCTCTGATGTAGCTGCATTTCAGTGGGAGCCGATGTGACCCCTGTGTTGTACAGTTTTCCAAGTACCTAGTTTCTCTGGATCTTTTTGAACAAATATGAGAGAAATTATTGTTACTATTTATTTTGACATGAATGTGAGAAATTGTTTACCCCAACGGTCCATTTTCAGACTGACACCCAAGGTCACTGCAGTGTTTAGAGATGGGCAAACTGGTGGCAGTGACAATTTTATCTGATAATGTTAGCTGCTTGTCTATTCACTGAATTATGTGTAAATATCTAACAAATATCTTTCATGCAGAAATATGGTAGCCTATTAGTTCACTCACATTCCCTTCCCTTTTACTTTTCACTTTGACTTCCTTTTCTGCTGTTCTTTCTTCTGTACTTGCTATTTGTGTCGTATGATGGGCCAGCTAAGTTACATGATATTATTTCTGGTCCCTAACTAGATGCCAATGAGTGAGAACTTCCCTTGTGAATACTACATACCTGCATTTGTGTGCAAATAACTTTGTAGTTAAGATATGGCAAATGGCTATTTCCTCAAATAACTGTGTGAACTAATAATAAAACCCCTAAGCTATTAATGTTAATAGACAACAAAAATGTGGTTGTGCCAAGCAGCAATTCAGAATTCAAGTGAATATGCCTATGTGGTGTTTTGCAATACTTACTCTAGTTAAACAGGGAGTTCTCTGGGGATATGTATGTACAAATTGTGTGGAACTTCCTAGTCAACATAGAAAATACAGGTCGAACCTCTCTAAACCAGGACTCTCTGGTCCGGCTGGACGATGGGTGTTCCAGGAGAAGAGAGTCCCACTGGACTTGAGGGCTGGTACCTGGGAGCCTGGCTTGCCCCAACTGGGCTGCCAGTGGGTAGGATGGGATCCTGGCATGCCCTAGCTGGGCTGCCAGGGGCGGTGGGGGGGAGCCGAGCATGGCCAGCTGGGTTGCCCAGCGGTGGCGGAGAGATGGATGACAGTCCACCTTGCTCACCAGGCAACCCAGTGGGGGTTAAGGGCAGGCTCTGGCCAGCGGCTAGGCTACGTCTGGGGGGGCCTTGGCAGAGGGCCAGAAATGACCTCCCCTGGTCTGGCAAAATCACTTATATGAGACCAGTCATGCTGCAAGGATGCCAGACCAAGGAGGCCTAACCTATAATCAACATTCTATTTGTTATTTACATTGATGTAATGCTGGAGTAATTCCAGGAATTAGTGGCAGTACACCAGATTCATGGCAGTATATCTGAGAGCAGAATTTAGTCCTCTGTCTTTACTCAGGATGACCTGAGGAAATAGGATCCAACCCAAGCCTTTTTCCAGAACATAAATTGAAGCAAATTTGAGTTTTTTTTTCTGAAGTTCAAAAGATGTTGGTAATGTTATGTCTTCACTCACCTACACAATTCTTCGGTTTGGCCAAGAGCAGCAGCAGATGTACCCATATCCTGCTAACTTCCCAACTTTCTCTTCCCTTTTTCTTATCCTAATTTTACTTTTTTTATTCAATTTTTTCCTCTGGCTCCCTAATTACATGAAGTTATGGGTGCATTTGACATTCCCGGGAATAAAATTTGCTATTGTATTTATCCTTGTACAGTGAATTTTATGACTGCATCAACTATTGTCAATCATAGACTGAGTCTAGAGTATGCCCATAGCTGCTATTCAAAAAAAATAAATTGCCCCCAAAATGCACTAGAAATAGTTAGTTTACAAAATCCAGTTTTACCTCTTTAAACAAAAGTTTCTGCGGAAGCTGTGAAAATATATTAGCTAATTTACCCTACAACAGCTGCCAAGGATAAAAACCTGTCTGAGAAGACAGATATAATAAAGTATCAATCTGTGACCTGAGGGTTTTTTTAAAGTGTACGTCTGATGTGGTCTCTGTTCGTAACACAAGAAGAATCTCCGACCACTTGGAAATGTCAGTTTTTTAAAGGTTTTAAAATGTCTCCTGTTCCAAGTTATAACTTGGGAATGAGACAATCACTGAGTAGTTCTGTGTGTCAGACCCTCCATTACTTTGACTGAGCTGGTGCCAATAGAAGCTTCACTGCCAGTGCTTTTCCAACAGAGGATCACTCTCTCTCGCTTTGGCCTACTCGACATTCGAGGTGGTTTGTTTGGTATCGCTACATATAAGTTGTGTCTCAACTAGAAGGGATTGGCAGTCAAGCTATGCAAATGTAAAAACATTGGCAATCCTGCCTAAGGTAGCTTATACTGGTAAATGAGTGCTTTTACTGGCATAGCTTGTATCAGTTCCCCATATATATTTACTGACATTACTACAGTATAGACCCCCTCCCCACCGGGCTACGTTAACTCCCTTTACCATGATATCTTAGTGCATAACCCATTTTTCATAGTAATAATTTTTTAAAAATGCCATTTCTGTGTTACTAGTTCCATGGGGGTAGAGGCAGGTTGCAACACCGGTCTTGATCACAATGAGAATACAAGCAAAAGCAAACTCAAGACACACAGGCAGACTGTAATGCTCCTATGAGGTCTCTCTAAAATCCATGGAACTCTTCTGGATCTATGAAAGTATGCCTGCACATTGTAAATTATAGAAGCCTAAGGCTGGGATTTTTAAAGCTGTCTACCCTCGACTACTGCCTCAAGAGCTCTGTTGGTCAGAGATGTGAAGAGGGTGTTTCCCTAACAGATTTAACTTTGCCCACAGAAGCCCCTCTTTTAGATGCATTTATATTGGTTTAATGCTGACATGGTTGTCATCATTGGAGTTCAAACCTGGGACCTCTTGGGCATAAGGCATGAGCCACTACTGCCTGAGCTAAAAGTCACATCTCTGTGAACAGAGGCTGTAGGTGCTCATCAATCTCTACTTGGCCTAGCCACTACTAGAGGGGGACAGTGTGCCATTCTGAGCAGGGTTCACGCTAGCAAAACATCACAAGTACAGCTTGATCCTTATTGAGACAGTGGAACGAGCTATACCCGAGAAGCACACTTTTGTTGATATAAATCGTGTCCACACTAAGACATACGCTGGTATAGTGATACCAACAAAGCACTGCTAGTGTAGACAAGACCAAG
Source organism: Pelodiscus sinensis (assembly GCF_049634645.1). Taxonomy (NCBI): domain Eukaryota; kingdom Metazoa; phylum Chordata; order Testudines; family Trionychidae; genus Pelodiscus; species Pelodiscus sinensis. Next base: position 120,452,932 of record NC_134715.1, on the reverse strand, counting down.
GAGTTAAGCATGCCTCTTCCATTGTATGCAAGTGGGAACTGGATGCCTCAGTCTCTTTGACCCCTTTCAACTTCTGAGCCTCCATAGATAGCACTAACTTACATACCAGACTCAGTTGGGCAAACAGTGCCTACTATTTGTTTGTTTAGCTTAATTTATTGTTTCATTTTTTTACCATTTTTTGCAGCCATGAGGATAAGAAACTCCCAGGATTTGAATGGAGATAAAGTAGGGGCTGTTTGGAATTTTATCAGTGTATTTTCTCTTGTGGGAGAAACATGGTAATGTTTGAGAGAAGCCGACTCGTGGACAGTAAACGCTGGGAATGCTGGTGGGGCAAAGGTCAATGCTGCAGTAGGTTACTACCAAAGATAGGTAGAGCAGGGCTAAGTTATGAAGGGCCTGAAAGGTAAAGACAAGAGGCCCGTGTTTTGATGCAGAGGTGAAGAGGGAGCCAGTGGCAGTACTCAAGGGTGGTGGGGTCAGAGACATGGGCTGAAAACATGATCATTGCAGCAATCTAAATAGATCGGAGACCAGCAGTAGTAAAGACCAGCAAAGAAAAGTTTGCAGTCATCAAGATGTGAGATGATGACGGCTTGGAGAAGAGTTTTGGGTGAGTGGATGGAGAGGAAGAGCTGGAGTTAACAGGTGTTGTGGAAGAAGAGTGACAATTTTTAGAAATTGCTTGAAGTGGAGGATCTAGTGAAAGGGCTAGAGAAAAGATGTCACCCAGGTCATGGGCCAGGGTGACTTAGAGGATGGTAATCTTGTCACGGTGACAGAATAATTAAGCCAATTTCACTTCCGCTTGTTTGTCCACAAGTTCAATGCTTCCACAATGTTTGGATTGCAAATGTTGCATGAAAATGTTCCTTTGATTAAAAGAAATCTGTTTTATCTTAAAAATAAGAAAAATGTCATGAAAACTTATTAATTGACCTCAGGTTTTATAAAAAGTTCTTGGAGATAATCACTGACCCAGTTGGAAAGTGGGGATAATAATGCTAATTTATCTCACAAGCTGGGATCTGGAGTTTAAAGACAGAGATTGTCCGTAGAAGTGTCAGGTAGAAAATCCATCAGTCCCCTGTTCTAAGAAGCCAACATTGCGCCACGCAGCTTAAAGCACATAGCTAGTATGCTCTAAGATACTGTGAGAAGAATCCAGTGGTTTGATTACTTCAATTACTTCTCAACATCTCATTCTAATTTTTGCAGGTATGTAATCAGAGCTAAGAACCAAGTGTTTTTTCTCAGATGTTCAATCTGGATTGTCCAGAGAGACAAGGTGACATTTCCTGGGACTTGGGGGTTTTGTTTTGTTTGTTAGCTCTGTCACAACCCTTGAAAACAATATTTTAGAAAATGACAGAGAAGTAGCGTTTGTAAAATGTCATGATCACAAACAATCACACTGATTGCTTGCTACATTTGTTGTCCACCAATGCCCCCTGCCATCAGTCGTTTCTTGACACTACTCAAGTCTACAAATTGAAGCAGGATCTACTCTTTTATGATGAGTATCCTTAAGAAATTTCTTCAGTATCTTGTCATTCGAGCAAGCCAAACTATTCATTTCAAACACTATCCAGTCTGAATTTAGTGACTTTCTCAGCTAGTGAATTTAATGACAACTATTAAGTATCCACCAAATACTTTTCAGCCTCTGGGTTATTTGCTTTGACAAGTCAGTATTCATTGTGTGTGATTGGTAATATGTTATATGGTGTTGTGTCCAGTCCTTGATAGGCTGACTGGTTTTAAACCAAAGGAAAATGAATCATTAAATCCAAGTACAAAATTTCAGATGGTCTGGGGTAAAACTTGTGACACTTCGGTTTGCAGATATTTGTGCTTATTCAGATAAACACCATGTGATGAACAGCTGCACTCCATCAGTCCTAGCAAAGCACACTCCTCATTCCTTTTATTTGAGAAAATATTCACAGAAAAGGGATTTAAAAATATTATTCACAATGGTCTGCTTAGTTGCCTATTGCTGGTATTTTTCCTTCAGAAACTGAGTGATGCTAGTGATTTCTGCGTGCTCCTCAAAGTATTCAGCAGGACCCACTTCATTGACAAGCATTTCCTAAGCCTTTCACCTTGTTCCCAGAGCAAAAGGACACTGGTAATACATGTAGCTACTCATTTACTTAGGGGTGCCTCTCATGTAGGCATATAACTCTTGAACTCAAATCCAAATTTGCAAAATTAGGTGCCTAACTTTGGCCAATGAAATCCATAGTTAGGTATGAGTGATGGAGTTGCTGGGGTGCAACTTGGATCACTGAGCCCTCTGTCCCACCAGCCTGGGATATCCCTCTCACTCTGTGATGCTGTTGGCAAGCTACAAATATTTGGCAGGTATGACACATTTAGAGGAAAGGACACACCCAGTTGAGTTAAATGAATGCCTTCCCCAGCCATGCATGGACCAACAATAAAAAGGTTCCAGTCAGTTCCCCAGTCTTGCACCCCAGAAGCTTCACCAGTGTAAGTTCATTATCCAATTAGCCCCCATCCCTTGATGTGGAGAAATCCACACTCTGAGCTGAGATGTCCCAGGCACGTCAACAAAATACAAATTGTTTTAAAATTAAATATGAAACAATTTATTAACTACAGAAAGATAGATTTTAAGTCATTATAAATCTGGTTACCTAAGAAATAAAAGTAAATTTGTCATCTTTGTTCTATGAACTCAACAGGATTTGAATCAAGCAATGTCTCACTCTGGTAGATGGTACAAAGAGGTCACCGATCTCCAGAACACAGACTGGAACTGCCTTCCAGACCGGGACCAACCTCCCCAGTTCAAAGTCTTTGTACTCCAGGTGTGTTTCCAGGTATTCAGTTGTGGAGGAGCAAGGCCCAGTCCTCATGTCAGTTCTACTTTTATATACGTTCTTTTTCTGGGAATGTAGAAGTGGTTTGTTTTTTCAGAGGAACTGGGCACCTGCAGTTCAGTTTGCAGTTGGGAGTGTTACTAGAGGGAGAATGGCTGACTAGTTTGGATTCTGTGTGGCTAGTGTTTTCTGTAATGTATCTGGCATTGGCATAATAGCTGATGGTGTGTAATGGGTATGACATATTCCGGCACTCATTTGTAATGATTGCATCACTATTCATGAGTAATGTAATCATTCGGAATCCATGCTGATAGAAGCTCTTACTCCAGCCTGCAATCATGTTCTCTTGTATGGCCCAGTGGGTAGTTTTTAGAATGGGAGACCTGGACTCTGTTCCTGATTCAGCCAGTGATCTGCTCTTGGGAGAGTCACTTCACTGACTGAGATCAGGAGCCTCTGGGTTGTTTGTTTGTTTTGTTTTCAGGGGGCTAGGGTTTTTTTTTTATGGAAACCTAAATTTTTTCAACAAAAATGGAAATCCTTCCATGAAAAAAGTCACTTCTGTCAAAAGCTAATTCCATTGAAAAACATTTTGATGGCCATTTTTATAACCAGCTTTATTCAAAACTGGCTCAGGAAGAACCGTGCAATTTAGTGAATTGTTAAAATCACTTCCCACAGCACCCTTGACTTTCTTTAGAGATCTCCTATGTAGTACTAACTAGTCTCATCCAGTGTAGATTGTGAGGGTGAATGAGACCACAAAGGAGGGGATGTGGTTGGCTGCTGTGTTAATAAATTAATATCTGAGGGATGAATCCTGTTGCTAGTTATGCCAAAGCAACTGCCTTGATTTGTAGCAGTTGGACAGTACCTGTGAGCAACATTTGTCCCTAAAAATGCAGATTCTTTTAAAATAATTCAGCTATCTGTTTTATACCTCTTCCCTAGGAAATCTCATCAGCTCTGTTTCCATAATTACTTTCCTAGAAGCACAAGCACAGTAGTGACATAAACTTTAATTTTGTGAATGTTCTGTGATATACACCTAGAGAAAAGCCTTATCTTTGTATTCATATTTGTGTTCTTAATTGCAATCAATATGGTAAGAAACTATTTAATTCCTGTATATTCTACATTATCTGCTATAAGAATAAACTACAATCTAGATTATGCAAATACTATTATATAACCACAACAGCTATTGCATTGTCTTCGTTGGTATATATATCAATGTACTGCAGCAATTAAACAGTGTAGTGAAGCCATAGCAATTACCATTCTAAGTTATCATAAGAAATTCACTGCACACCATAGTATAAATAATTTCCTTATAACAACTGCCATATATGTTCCTTGGTTTTCATTTTAAAATCCTTATTAGTTGTCATCTAAATACTGAACCAAATGATTTGTCACATATTTGCAAGTACATATGGAAAGAACTATGTAATTTTTGCAAAAAATTCCACTGTAATGACTACACCTGTGCTAACTTATCAGTTTGCTATGGTATTTTTTAAAGAAAGAATCCAATACAATTTTGGGTCTTTTTTCCTCCCAGAATCCACCCAGAACCAAATATAATATTTATATGATCTGATCCTTGGTAAAATAACTCCCCCCCATCTTCTACCCCCTCCTCCCCCACCCACCCACACAGCAAATTTTATGGGATTTAATTAGGAATTAAGTGAATCAACCACTGTTCTGAAATCTATTCATTTTTTAAATCAGCTTTCTTTCTAGGTAGTAAACAGTCTCTCACTAAAACTTGTGCATGATTTTAATTACAGATAAGTTTCTCTTTAAAGGCCAAAGCATTCATGCTCAGGTTGCTAAGCTGAATTCAATATATCTATATGTTAAAGGTAGCAAGCTAATGTGTAAACAGGAAAAATATTGGAACCAATTGCTGTTAATTTGGTTTTGATCAATTCACATTGACCATACTTTACATGCAAATGAGAGTTGTGCTGGTTATCCCAGATTAAAATAGCTAAGATACTGAACTTCTTTTAAAAATCAGCCTTCAACAAATAGAATAAATGAAAAAAGTTTGGAAAACTAGAAAATGAGAGACCAGATATAAAGAGATATTGATAAAGAGCAAATAAAGAATAATTGAATGTATCTGTACATGTGTATCTGGAGCCAGCCAGAGGTCAGTGTGACCTCGGAAGAACTTTAACTTTATGAACTAGTTTTTTGAATCAGTTTTACAAACCATTTTTTGTAACAGAAAAAATAAATCACATAACGAAAGAGATGTTGATGAAGAACAAGTCGACATCCCATCACATTCCAATGCCTTCTGTGCATTGGAAATCACTTTGTGATGGTTTGAAGGACAAGAAGGAAGCCGTGCAGTGCACCATACAGCAACTTGTGCACTGCAGCAACTGTAATTTTGAGATCTTCACTTTTATGAATGTTTGGAGCTTATAAATCCATCATATCCTCAATTCTTAAAACAAGGAAACTTCTGTATTTGTGTAGTAAGAAACTGCTCTCAGCGAGGCCAGGCCTACACTAAAGGGGAAGGTCAAATCAAGATATGCAATTCCAGCTATGTTCATTATGTAGCTGGAGTTGATGAACCTTGTTTTGAGTTTCCTCATTGTCCCCTCAGTGGGTGGCTGACAGAAGGAAATTCTCCCATCGGCTTCCCTTAGTCCTTGCAGGAGCACTGGCCACCAATTGGGGCACACTCTGAATTTGATTTAGTGGGTCTTAACTAGACTCACTAAATCAAACTTTGGAAGATCAATGGCAGCGGCAGAGTTGACCTTCTGTTTAGTGAAGATATGGCCTAGCTCAGGTGGCAGAATCTAGCCCCAGGTTAAGATGATGTGCATTTTATAGCATTAAGGGAGTTAAAAAGCTAACCTATGTAAAATGGACCAATATTTTTTAAAAGTCTTGGGAAACGTTGCAGGTGCCAGATGGCTGCAGAAAGCCAAATATAATGCCAGTTTTCAAAAAAAGGAAAGGAGAATGATCCCGGCAGATGCCATCTGGAAAGCACCTGATTTGTACCTCTAGTAAAATAATAAATCAAATAGTAAGGAGGAGGGGGGAGTATTTCTAAATATTTAGAGGATAATAGCACCATGAGTAAAGAGCAGCATGCTTATAAACAAACAGATGTTGCCAGGCAAACTCGGTTGCCATTACAAAATTAAGCCTCAATCCTACAAAAGTTTATACATGTGTTTAGTTTTACTTGCATTTAGTTGTCCCAGTGAAACTAGTCATACTTGTAGGTATAAAATTAAGCATGTGAGTAAATCTTTGTGTGAATGTGGTCTTGCTGGATAAAGGGAAAATGGTGAATGTTAGATATTTGTAGTTTGATTTTATCAAATGATGCACTATTCTCAGAAATAACTCAAATTGGCTTGAAATGAACACTGGCTGTGCATAAAAAAAATAGCTGAGAGAACATAAACTAAACATAGTAACTGGATTTATACCATATTTTGGAGAGATGTCTCATGGGGTACCACATGGCTCAGTGTCAGGACATGTCCCAGAACGTAATTCATGATAGCACGTAAATACATGTGTACTTATAAACAGGTGATTATGCTTATGTGCTGTCCCGAATAAGGATATTTTCCTGGATTGGGGATTTATTAAATATCTTTAATAACCCAGAAAATGCAGTAAACTAAGCTGTGATGAATTGCAAAAACTGGAGAGGACCGTTATATATAATAAGAAAACACAGAGATTAGAAATATGATGAAAACAACAAATGAAACAGCCTTGGAAAATGAAGACTGCTAACTTAAAGGGGGGGATATCTAACACATGGATGGATATCCATCATATGTAGAGACATGGAAAGCAGTACTAATCTTGACATGCCCCAAGAAATAATAGAAAACAAATTGAACATGAATATGTAGTGTGCCCAGCTGGTTATAAGTTTGAGCATGTGCTTTGCAGCATTTTCTGAAGGTGAACTAATTGAAGAAGTGGGTTGTGCCCATGAAAGCTCATGATACTATATAAAAATTTGTTGATAGTCTCTCAGGCATGCCTACACTGGGCAGTTATTTCGAAAGAACCCCCCTTATTTTGAAATAACAAGCTGAGCGTCCACAGTACCAAACCTGTTATTTTGAAATAATGGGCTTGTTACTTTGAAATAATAACTCCTGCTTGTGAAGAGGAATAAGTTTATTTCAAAATAGTTATTTCAGGAGTTATTATTTATTTTTAAATAACTTATTTCAAAATAACCTAGTAGTGTAGACATAGCCTAAGGTGCTGCAGGACCACTTTTTTTTTTTTTTTTTTTTTTACGTTACAGACTAACACGGCTACCCCTTTGAGACTTTTAATTCAGCGTATATCAGACTGAGAATTGAATTCCTAAAGTAAAAGGCCTGTAACATGACAACTCCCTGTCATTACTACCCTCAGGGGGCTGACTGCTCAAGTGCCTCTGTGTTTTGTGTATTGTGTAGCATAGGAGTGGTAATTTCTCCTTTAAATTGTGTAGCATAGGAGTGGAGTTTCTCCTTTAATATACTGCTCCTGAGTTGTTGGATCTGCTGGCACTGTGAAGGAGCAGAGGCTATACAGTCCCACCTCCACTCCATCCATTGGAACTTCAATACCTATAGGCAGATTTCTCATGGCTTGTTGGATAATGGTCACGAATAGGACATGCAGCAGTGTTGTGCACAGGTAAAGGAGCTGAGACAGGCGTACCAGAAGGGAAGGGAGGCAAACTATCACTCTGGTGCTGCATCAAAAGACCCTGCCTTTCTATAAGGAGCTGGTTGCCATCTTAAATGGTCATCTCACTGCCAAGAGACTCATGAATATGTCAGCAGGGCTGGAGGTAGCAGAGCATGCATATAGCCCTAAGGATGAAATAGAGGACGAGGAGGTTGAGTGGGAGTATGATGTGGAGCACACTGCAGGGTCATCTGGTGGTGAGGTGAGTTAAGACCTCTTTCTCACTCTGGAGAGGTCACACCAGTTCTAGCAGTCTCTCTCTGATGTGCACAATGCAGGCTTTGGTAAGTGATCTTTTTGAGTTGATGCAGCTTGATTCTATGAGGTCCTTCGTTCTGAATATTTAGAAGTGGGTGAAGGGATAGCAGAGTTCAAGACTAGTGGTGTTTGCCCTCCCCATTCTCCTGTGCAGCTAGCAGAACAGTGTGTTGATGCACCAAGATTTCACAGGAATCCTCCGGTACCATCTTCAGGATACTTGCCTGGAAGCGTTTGCTGACTGTCTGCCAAAGGTCCCTTTGCCGAGCTGCTTTCTTCCTCCCTTCTTTGCAGGAACATTTCCAGTGTCATTCAGTAATCACTTATGCAGAGACCAAAGCAGCACTCAGGTGAGCAGCATAGGTACAGGTATGAAGATGCATCCTTGCTTACCCTCAGGAGTGAAATATCGACCTCAAGGACCCCCCCCCCCGTCTTCCCCGTGGAAAATGGTGGCATTGCCTAGTTGCCTGCACTGATCCTCTTAAAAATAACTAGCCCTTTTGGCCCATCATCAAAGCTCAACCCCTGCCAGAGTCCAACTCACTTGTGTTTAGGGTGTTTGATCCTATGAGTCACTTTCTCCCTGTCTCTTGGGAAGCACACATCTCAGCAGAGGTGTGTTTTACTATAATGATTCGATTCTGTGCAAGAACTAATGATCATGCTCCTGTGCATTGTTTCATGTGTTTCTGACCATGTGGCCTTCAGGAAACCCCCTATACACCTGCCAAGCGCCTCATCTGTATCAGGAAATAACCAAGGAGGAGCAAGGGGAATATGTTCCAAGAGTTGCTCCAATCTCCAGAGGCCCACAAAAGAAAATGCAGGGAGTAGAGAGAGATCCTGAAAGAAAAATTAAAAATAGAAAGGCAAGACAGAAAGGAGAGTGAGGAGCACAGTGGGAAGGACCAGGAGCAGGTGACAAAAGTGATGGAAGAGTATACAGAAGTTGAAGTACCTAATCAAGCTCCAAGCAAAACACATGAGTGTTCACAGCCCCTCTGCAGCCGATACAGAACTGCTTTCTGTGTTCTCCCCAAACTCCTCCCATACATTCATGCACCTTCCTGGACTGCACTTTGCTGATGTCAGTGAAACATCCACAGTGCTCCACAAGTACCTACAATGCCACTGAGAAGCACCCCCTTCCACTGATGTTCTCCATCGCAAGATGGTCTAGGGCCAAAATTGAAAAATACATGCCATCTATCATCCCTCTGCAGTTAGAGAGCCACACTGCTGAAAACCCATCCACTATTTCAGGTACGTTGCCAAAAGCTGCAGTCCTTTGTAGCAGGATGTGCTTAATGGTTTTGTACACTTTAACGCAGCCACAGCTCTCGACTTCTTGACTCCACATTGATTTGTAGCTCACCAATTGCAGTCTGGAGTCACCAGCTTCCACATGGCAATCACCACGTTCTTCTCCACCAAGGGGGTTCCTCTCATTTTGGTCTCCTTATGCTGCAGTGCTCCATGCACAGTTACTGGAAGATGGCTTTGTGTAGCTGAAAGTTCTGCAGTCACTTTTCATTATCTTAGACTTGCGTAACAATGCAGTGGGGCTGACCGGCACTGTGGGCCCTGTGGCAAGGTGTGGGAGGTCCCCACCTTTACAGCTGCTGAAGGGGCAGGGCTGAAGGTGGAAGGGGTGGGGCTAAGGGCAGTCAACCCTTAGCGCCATCTAGACCACAGTGCACCCCCCGCAACCTTCCGAGCCATGCAGAATGGCAGAGCAGCAATCTGGTTCTCCTGCAGCTATTTAGAGGAACAGTATCAGTGCTGGCTGGGAGCTTTGGGTCCCTTTGAATCTCCAGGCCCCAGGGCAATTGCCCCCTTTACCTCTCCCTGTCAACAGGCCTGCAACAGTGTGATTCCACCACTCAGTGCTTGTTTCCCCGACCCAAAATCGATGACTCACCATGGTCAGCTACTCCATGAATGTCAACAATAATATGGTGGTATTTCTTTCCATGGCACACACAGCAGGTCAGGCAACTCGGATTCCAGTTCACATTGGGAACTCGCAATATACTTCATGATCATCTACGCGATGTTCATAACAGTGACCTCCACTGTAGAGAGCAATGTGCAACCCATCCTTCCAGACAGAGCTGGTGCATGCACAGTAGAGAGGAGCTGTTGAAAAAATGCTGCAAAATGCAGTCGGAAGCCCTTAGAATGCTGGGAATAAAAAGAACTGCATCATGGAATGTTGCGTCCATGCCCAGGATGCACTGCAATCCATTTGGCTTTCCCACAATTCCTAACTGCAAAAGGGTTTGAGCAACACCATGCACAGAGCTAGCCATGATGCACTGTTCTCGCTGTCAATGCTGGAGCACCAAGTCTGGATACAGTGCCAACACACGGAGCACAGTATGAACATGCACAAGCGATGTAATTATGCCGGTTTTTGATTGTTAGCTTAACTTGCATTGACAAAACCCTGAAGGGTAGATGAGGCCTAATGCAAAAAAAGGCAAGAGAAAATGATTTTAGCACTAAGAAATTCAATGGCCTTCCTGGCTTTCAATGCAGCTGCATGTGCACTAATGTCTCTACAGTTTTTTATCTGCAATCTTTTCAGAAAAAAAGAGGAAGGAGAAAAACAAAGAAAATATAGATGAAAGTCAGCCCAAACTAAAAATTGAGTCCCCTCCCCCCCAATTGTTATGTGTGAATAATTTTGGTTAATGTATGCGTCGTACACTTGTTCACATGTCAATGTAACTATTCGCTTTCATACCACTAAATGCATGCATAACTATTTGCAAGATTAAAGGTTTAGTACAAAACAGGAAGCAACAGGCAAGGAGCATAACAAACAATGGAGATATAAGGAAAAGGTAGGAAAAAGGTTACACTGATAGTATCATGCAGTTACTGAAGCCAATTTTATACACAGATCGATTCAATAAACTTTCACACTTAAACAATGAACACAGAATTTTTCTTGTTACATTTTTGCATATATTATAGACTCAATACTACGATAATCCTTTAAGTTGCTCACTTGGTATCAGTGTAAAGATGATCAGTAGCTGGAAAAGTAGTACTTGAATTTATATTCTCAAATCATTAGAAATGCAAATCTTTGCATTCTTTCATCAGCTCTCTAGATATGTAGCCAAGACTGCTCCAAAGTGCAATACACTCTGACCATTTTGGGCCCTTGAAAAGATAAGGATTTATCAATTCTCAATCTGCTGTAGTTTAGTTTCTTGCTATAGAAAACCATAGAACACTTTAAAAATCTGATTTAGGTATAGGATCACAACGGACAGCTTTGGAGTTCTCAGATATTTTTCAATGTACAGAATTAGCATCCTTTTAAAAAAAAGATTATGGGAACAAACTCAAACCAAACGGACTTTTCTGAGGCTTTGCAGCTTTTCTCATGTTTTTCCAGCATTGATCCCGATCCTCAGTACAAGGGATTTAGGTGAATAAATGCTTCATAATCTTTTTCTTATTTAACCATTGTCCCTGTTTTGGCTGGGAGTTCTCCTTGACTTCCAAGAAGGCAAATTCAAAGCTAACAGAGTGTAAAGAGGGTGTCCATTTTATCTTATAAAATACAGGACTATGTAGCACTTTAAAGACTAACAAGATGGTTTATTAGATGATGAGCTTTTGTGGGCCAGACCCACTTCCTCAGATCAAATAGTGGAAGAAAATTGTCACAACCATATATACCAAAGGATACACGAAAGCTCATCACCTAATAAACCATCTTGTTAGCCTTTAAAGTGCTACATAGTCCTGTATTTTGTTTCAGCTACACCAGACTAACACGGCTACATTTCTATCACCATTTTATCTTATCTTATTTTTGATTCCATGTTCTCTTCTCCTTCTCTATGTTTCCTTCTAGTTTTCTTTGTTTGTTTTTCCAAATCTGGATTTAGTAAAATATATTTTTATAAACACAAAGCTCAATTTCAAATGTTTCCTTCTCTTTAAAAAATAAATGTACAGGGCAAAGAAAATGTTTCTAAAGAAAATATTGCTTTGTGGTATTTCTAACTCAAACATTTCAGCAGTGAAGCAAAATTACAAGCCAAATTAAAACAATCTTGTACAGGCAGTCCCCGAGTTACGCGGATCCGACTTATGTCGGGAGCGGCGTCATGCCCAGATGCGCCGCTGTCCGCCGCCCCCGTCCTCCGGGGCGAGAAAAGCTGCTCCCCGTCTCCCTGGTCTTCAGGGAGACAGGGAGCAAAGCCTTGGAGCATGCCCGCAGCGGGACAGCCCAGGCGCGCTTGAGCTGTCCCCCTGCGGGCGTGCTCCCCGGCTTTGCTCCCCGTCTCCCGACCAGCAGACCAGGGAGATGGGGAGCAAAGCCTCGGAGCACAGCCACAGTGAGACAGCTGCGGCGCACCTGGGCTGGTCTGCAGGGAGACGGGGAGCAAAGCCTTGGAGCACGCCCGCAGCGGGACAGCCCAGGCGCGCTTGGGCTGTCCCGCTGCGGGCGTGCTCCAAGGCTTTGCTCCCCGTCTGCCTGGTCTGACCAGCAGACCAGGGAGATGGGGAGCAAAGCCTCGGAGCACGCCAGCAGTGGGACAGCCGCGGCGTGCCTGGACTGTCCCGCTGCCTGCGTGCTCTTTGGCTTTGCTCCGCGTCTCCCAGGTCAGCAGACCAGGGAGACGGAGCAAAGCCGTGGAGGACTTGGGTGGTCCCGCCACCCCCGTCTCCCTGGTCTGTTGGGGGGGGTGCAGCTAGTGCCTCCCCCTCCCCAGCAGACCAGGCTTTTCTTGCCTACCCCTGGGGTAGAGCAGCTGGGGGCTGCCGGGTTGGTCCTGCAGTGCCGCTCCGGACCAACCCGGCAGCACCCCAGCTGCTCTGCCCCAGGCGTCCTGATTCAGCCGTTGCTGGTCAGTTTCAGCAGCGGCTGAATCAGGACGCCTGGGGCAGAGCAGCTGGGGTGCTGCTGGGTTGCTCCAGTAGCGCCGAGGAGCCGCGCTACTGGAGCAACCCAGCAGCACCCCAGCTGCTCTGCCCCAGGCGTCCCCAAGTCAACCGCTGCTGAAACTGACCAGCGCTGACTACAGGAAGCCCGAGGCAGAGTTGCTCTGCCCCAGGCTTCCTGGAATCAGCTGCTGATCAGTTTCAGCAGCAGCTGACTTAGGGACGCCTGGGTTTCTTAAGTTGAATCTGTATGTAAGTCAGAACGGGTGTCCAGATTCAGCCGTGGTTGAAACTGATCAGTTTCAGCAGCGGCTGACGCCAGTTCCGACTTACATACAGATTCAACTTAAGAACAAACCTACAGTCCCTATCTTGTACGTAACCCGGGGACTGCCTGTACTAGGGATAGGCCCTAAGGCCAAAGGGCAATAGAGAAGTCCTCCAGGGGGCTAGAGTGGCTAGGAAGAAACCAGCCTATCAGGGGCCAGGAGGGACTATATAAGAAGCTGCAGGACTAGAGCTCAGTTGAAGTCCATACCTGGAAGGGAGAAGGTGAACCAGGGACAGCTGCCAGTGGAGAGCTGTCAAGAGACTGATGGACTTGAAGGTAAAGACCTGCGTTAAGGGCAAAGGTGTTGTGTCTAGGTGGGAAAGCCCTGGAGGCATCACTCTCATTCAGGGTGAGGCAACACACTAAGGGAATGCTGTTGAAGTGAGAGACACTTTATGGAGGGCCTGGGGATGGGCCTCTGTTAGAGGTATACCCTAGTAGGGGGTTGTGATTGCGCACCAGGGGTATGTCTAGACTACATGGCTCCGTGGATGGAGCCATGTAAACTAGTTTACCCGGCATAGGCAAAGAAGCGGGGATTTAAATAATCCCTGCCTCATTAAAATAAACATGGCTGCCATGCTGTGCCAACGATTAGCTGATCCGGCACAGCGCGGCAGTCTAGACGCGGATTGGTCGGCTGGAGAAGCCTTTGCCAACCGATCCTGTAAGCCTCGATCCTGTAAGCCCAGCTGACCAATCCGCGTCTAGACTGCCACGCTGTGGCGGATCAGCTGATCGTTGGCACAGCGCGGCGGCCATGTTTATTATAATGAAGCAGGGATTATTTAAATCCCCACTTCTTTGCCTATGCTGGGTAAACTAGTTTACATGGCTCTGTCAATGGAGCCATGTAGTCTAGACCTACCCAAAGAATGTAACTTAGCTGAGTTACAGGCTGAGTAGCTGTAAATCTTTTCAGATGTAGAGGGTCAAATGGGCACTTGCATAAGGTGAGTGCTGACCCCATTACAGAGCTTCATTGATTTTCATTGTCCTGAGTGGCCTAAGAGTTAAAAAAAGAACAAAAATAATGTAATGTACATTAAAATATTTATACTTTTAAATCCTAGAAATGGAAGTACCCCAAATCACTAGTCACTTGTGAAAAACTGGCCCATTGACATCAATGAATTTATGTGAAAGACGGATTTAGCCCACAGAACTTTACCATATAGTTCAAGGAGTATTATATGAAAGATATAACAGATCAGAAGATGCAAGGCAAAACTAAACTGGTGAAACACACCTGTAATGAAGTTATACAGGCAGTCCCCGGGTTACGTACAAGATAGGGACTGTAGGTTTGTTCTTAAGTTGAATCTGTATGTAAGTCGGAACTGGCGTCCAGATTCAGCCGCTGCTGAAACTGACCAGCGGCTGACTACAGGAAGCCCGAGGCAGAGTTGCTCTGCCCCGGGCTTCCTGGAATCAGCCGCTGATCAGTTTCAACAGGCTGAATCTGGACGCCAGTTCCGACTTACATACAGATTCAACTTAAGAAACCCAGGCGTCCCCAAGTCAGCTGCTGCTGAAACTGATCAGCGGCTGATTCCAGGAAGCCGGGGGCAGAGCAACTCTGCCTCTGGCTTCCTGTAGTCAGCCGCTGGTCAGTTTCATCAGCAGCTGACTTGGGCATGCCTGGGGCAGAGCAGCTGGGGTGCTGCTGGGTTGCTCCAGTAGCGCCGAGGAGCCGCGCTACTGGAGCAACCCAGCAGCACCCCAGCTGCTCTGCCCCAGGCGTCCTGATTCAGCCGCTGCTGAAACTGACCAGCAGCAGCTGAATCAGGATGCCTGGGGCAGAGCAGCTGGGGTGCTGCTGGGTTGGTCCAGTATCGCCCAGAGCGGCGCTGCGGGACCAAGCGGCAGCACCCCCGCTGCTCTACCACAGGCGTCCGGAGAAAAGCCTGGTCTGCTGGGGGGGGGGGGTGCACTAGCTGCACACCCTCCCCTCCCAGCAGACCAGGGAGACGAGGGCAGCGGACCGAGACGCACCGCGGTCCCGCCGCCTGGGTCCTCCGCGGCTTTGTTCTGAGTCTCCCTGGTCTGCTGTTCTGCTGGAGACCAGCAGACCAGGGAGACGGGGAGCAAAGCCTTGGAGGACGCCAGCAGCGGGACAGCCGCAGCGCGTCTGGGCTGTCCCGCTGCCCGCGTGCTCCGCGGCTTTGCTCCACGTCTCCCTGGTCTGCTGGAGACAGCAGACCAGGGAGACGGGGAGCAAAGACAGCCGCGGCGCATCTGGGTTGTCCCGCTGCCCGCGTGCTCTGCGGCTTTGCTCTGCGTCTCCCTGGTCTGCTGGGGGGGCTTCCCCCCCCCCAGCAGACCAGGGAGATGCGAAGCAGCTTTTCTCGCCCCGGAGGACGTGGGCAGCGGGACCGCGGCGCATCTGGGCGTCCCGCCGCTCCCGTCCTCTGGGGCGAGAAAATCCCCGTTCGTAACTGCAGATCCGACATAAGTCGGATCGGTGTAACTCGGGGACTGCCTGTACTGCACTCTTAAAACTCAGACCATGTTTATGGAAAGGCTCAAAGCTTTGAAGGAATCTGGGGCTGGCTTAGCGTTTTGCATTCATATCTTGGCTCCACCATGAAACATGGTGCAACCTTATGGCTTAATTGAATTTGGCCTGGATGTCTTAGGTTCCTGCCCAGTGCAATATGAAATTAGAAAAGCATAAGCTGAACCAAAAGCAAATGCTTGCATTATCCCATGCCAAATGAAACTAATGAGTTTCATACCTCTGTGGTGCCCATCACTCTATAAGAATAGAGGTGGCATGAGATTCAAAGTTAGAGTGCTCAAATATCCAATGTGATTCAGCCTATAATATAAATAGGTGTCGGCGATATTTGGATTTCGGTTAAGATTGAGGCTATTCAGATCTGAGGTTTTGATTCAAGCCCTCTCTAGCTGTGATGGGCTCACATCATCTCTTGTTTACTAAGGCCAGGTCTATAATAAAGGGAAGGTCAACTTAAGATATGGAACTCCAACAATGTTAATTATGTAGCTGGACTTGACATATTTTAATTCAAGTTTCCCCACCATTCCCACAGCGGGAGCTCAACAGAAGTGAATGCTTCCATTGGCTTCCCTTATTCTTCACAGGAGTACTGGCACTGATGTGGGGGATGTGTGCCCTCTGAGTTCCATTTAGTGGGTCTTTACTAAATCTGCTAAATCGATCTCTGGAATATCAATTGTGGCAGTGTCGATCTTCTCCATAGTCAAGACATGCCTAAAGCTCTGATAATCAGACAATCCCTTATCCATACAGGGGACCCTCCATTATTGCGTTATCATTTGTGATAAGTCTGGTTACATTTCAAACTTTTCCTTTGAAAACTTTTGTCTGGGGACCAAGAGTAGCAGCTCTTGGTCAGAGCTTCAGGTGGATCATTGTGATTCCAACTAACTCTGTTACATGTTCATTACTTAACATCACTGGTGTGGCTGCTGAAGTGTTCAGTGAGTTTTTGCTGCTGCCTCACCTTCTGGGGAACTGGAGCAATGGCCTTCACATCTAATACAGCCACTCAGTTAAACTAACAGCTGTGAGGGACACCAAGCATTTGAAAGATGATGCAGGTATTTTACCTGTGTGTTTTCACATCTGTGATACGGTAGTGTCTCGGGCATCCTAATGGAAGAAAAACCACTGTGAAAGAGTAGGGTAGCACCAAAGCCCTCTGCTCTGACCCACCTCTTTACTTTGAGACTCTGTTGGGTTGTGGCCTCTGATCTGTTGCTCCTACGGAGAGTTTCATACAAGTGGTGTAAAATATATTTTTTCTCATCAAGAATCATCTGATTTATTTTTCATCACTAGACTGTTCAGGGGACATATAATGAGCTGCAATAGTGTAATGACCCAAACCTCATTCTGTCTCTCTTTGGAGTTCCCACAGGATGTAAGCCTCGCATTTCACAACATCAACGGAACAGTTCATTGCATGAGGCAGAGACGCTGGGATCAATTTTAGAATATAATGTGGAGGTTTAAATGCTCTCAAAACACCATTAAATGCTTATTTTCTACCATTTCTAAAGATACAAAAAAAAATAAGGTAGATGCGGCGCACTCTTGTTAGTTTATGTGGTGAGTCTGATAATAGTAATCTATTAAGGCATATGTCCATGCCAAATCCTTTTGTAGGGAGTCTTCACTTTCTTTTCCAATTACACATTCTCACCCTCCTAATAGATAAAGAAAACCTTGTATTCCTTAATAGTTGTCTGCACAGTCTGTGGTCTCCATAGAGCTAAGAACAACAATTGCTATGTTTTCAAAGGGTATGGTTTGTAAATTGTTATATTAACCACCATTTTAATATAATTTTTTGCAAGTATTGATTTGATAGTTCACAATAACCTGTGAATGTTGAAAATTAAGTTGAGCTATTTGGTTTTGTCTTGGCGTAATTTCACAAAGCATAAAACCATTTTTATAACAGCATGGGGTTAATATGCTGTATATTGTAGCATGTAAACCAAAAAAAAAAAAAATCCGGGAGGGGGAGAACTCGGCAGTGGTATGATAATGGAATGAGAAAAAAAGTAAAATTTCATGTTAAGCAATTTACTCCATATTTTTCAGCAGCGTCCCAAAGTCATAAACAAAATTTGCTTGCCAGTCTTATGAGTAATTTATTACACTTATCACAGTGTACATACAGGATATGTTTCCATGTGTGTGTATGCAGATGTAGATAACCATGCACACACGGTTGCCTAAATAGGAGGCTAAAATAAGGGGAAACAGAAGAAAACTTCCTTCTTTCCCTGGCTGATGTTTCTCTATAGCTCCTTCTCCTCTGTTCGCCACAATATGAAATGCCCCTTCTCATTGCAATCTACTTTCCTCATTACACAAGTGTGTGTCTTCATCTGAGGAATTTTATATTGCCATTCACTCCCAAAGAGTCTGAGCGCTTTCTTCACAAAATGGTGATGTTCCTTGCTGATTTCATGGAATCTCTCCGGCTCTTCTTTTTTGGGTGCTGTGTGTGGGATAGCCTCTCTCTCTTGGTGCAAAAGAGAGGAGGGCAATTGATGTAATAAATATAGTTCTGTGTTATGGAGGGGGAAAGTTACCAAACAGGAAGGTTTTCAATGTTTTCTAAAGGTGGTTAAATCCTGCATTTGTCCTCCAATTTGCCTCAACCGAGGACGCTTTTGAGCTTGGCTCTTCGTTTGTGCATTCTGGACTTTGTTGAATTGCATTGCTCCAGAGGAACATAACTGTATTGGCAGCTTGCAGATGTCTAAGGTAGCTGGAACCTGATCCATTAATTAAACTGAAGTGTAAGATCATGTATATGTAGCCTTGGTACCCAGGCAAATTACAAATATGCCTGTATCAATTATCAAAATCTTATCGCTGCATCCTCTGACCATTAATATGTTTCCTTTGGGTCTGTCTGATATTCCAAGCTCTTCCATGCCATCAAACAGCCATTCCCAGACACCCCCAACAACTCAGACTAACACAGACATATTTCCTCCTTTTACTTCAAAATATGGAATTTCTTCCTTAATTGCATGTACCCAAGGCTGGCAAGATTCAGTCCTGGGCAAGTGACAGGTTTTCCTGTATAGAAATAGGTCAAATTTAAAGTCCAATATTTCAGAACTCTGTGGGTCTAGGTATAGGAGATGTATGTCATTAGGAAAGGGAGACAACCAACTTCCAATTGGGACCTTTCTTCTAACTCTGATTTCTCTCTTCAAATGATACATTTCAAATGGGTGATATTTTTATGGATGGAAATGCAATGCCAAGTTTATTTGTACAGGTTTTTCATAGTTAGACTCTGAACAGTTAGACTCATGATAATGAAGGCACCAGGCATTGCAGGCAGAGAAATAACAAACACTAGTATCAGTGAGGAGTTTTTTGCATACCCTGATACATTATGCTCTGGTATGATATAAAAGTTTTATCAGTGCACATCTGAGATAATTGGTGTAATTCAAAGTAATGTGGCATCCCCGGCTCATGCTGATGTAACTTTATGCACCAATAAGTATTTCCCATTTTTTGTAGGTTTGACCATCTCCTGTGCTCTGTGCCCTCTAATCCTTCCCCTGGGGACTTATTCTAACTTTCCAGCCCCCCTGAATACTTTCAAACAGGTGATGTCTTTTTAAACCAGCCTACCCAGAAACATTTCCTCCTTTTGTGAATAGACAAATATACCATGCCCAAAGCCCAAGATAGATGCTATTTGACTGTGGGTAAGTGTTTTTCTGCAACTAAACATGCTGCTGCTTTGAAACAATCTCTTGCAGAACTAGAAATGGGACTGGTAGCTTGCTCCTACCCTTGGAAGATAGCAAAATACTGAATGTTTAAGTGTGTATGTAGTCATTTAACTGCAGTGCTCCTCTGTGTGCTCCATCGGTAAAATGGGCATATTAATCCCTCCTGAGTTCACCGGGATACTGTGAGGCTTAATTCATTAATATTTGTAAAGTCCTTGGAAGCTGAGAGATAGCAGGCACTATAAAATGCAAATTATTCTGAGTTGCATGTGTCAAAGTCAATTGGGGCATGATCCAGCCGCCATTGGAGTCAATGGAAGGGGCAGGGAGCCTAAGGCCCAGGGGTCAGATGTAGCTCCCAGATTGCCTGGATCTGGCCTCTGAAGCTTGGAGCTCCCCCCAGACATAGGGGAGCCCATGTTAGTGCTCCAGCCCCTCCCCATGCCCCTACAGGGCTGGAGCACACAAAATCTACTAGGCTGGGTCCCCAAGGCTCTGGTGTGTGGGGGGAATGTGGAGAGTGTTTTTCTCCTCAGTTGGGGGCCACATTAGAGGGTTTTTACTTTTTGCTTCTCTCTTGTGTGTGCCCCCCTCCCCAACTGATTTTTTGTGAGTCAGTGGTCCTCAACCCAAAAAAGTTCCCCATCCCTGGTCAATGGGAATTTTCAATTGAGAATGGGGTCATGCCTATCAGGATGAATGAACTGAGCATGTCTGTAGGCCTTGGGCTCATTGTGAGCATGCAATGTATTCCTCCTTACTGCTGCAAGAACTAGGGATAAATTGAGGAAGAAGTGGCATTTGTTGTCTAGTTACCAAATTTTAATGCGAGCTGATAGTTTTGGAAACATATGCTGTGCTTAGAATGTGATTAGAAAACACTTGGGGGTGATGCTGGGGGGAGTTCTGGTGTTCTGCGCCACTGCTCCCTCCTTTACTCATCAACAAATTGATTTTAAAAAGGGAGGATCTTGTAGATATTTGAGAGTGTTTTTCATAAAACTGTCTGGGCTGTATGATAAGCCCCCGCCCTGCTGGTTTTTTTTTCCCAGACTGCCATCATCAGTGATTTGGAAGTGTAGAAAATAGTATTATAAGGGAACAGAAGCGAACAAAAGGGGTGAAATTGAATGTATTAGTATTCAGCAGTCTGCTTTTGATTACCTCTGACTGGAAAATATTTGGAAGCCACCAGGGTCCCCTCAAGTGTTATGATTTGGTAAATTCAACCCTCGTGTGTTGAGATTCAGGCTCTCTTATTGAAATTGAATTGATATTTTGTAAACTTCATTTGTGAATAATGTGATCTGACAGGGACAAATGCGAGAGAGAATTGTTTTCAAACCTTCTCCAAATGAAACTTATTATTGAGTAAATACGGATTTCTTTGTCTCTTTTCCTCTCCTTCTATCCTGAGTATCTTCATGGCCTGAATATGTATCAACTTTTCCAACGTAATTGAATTGATTCAATCATGTGTGGGCAACAGAAATGGGCAATAGAATATATTCCTGATGGAGAAAAATTGAAAAGGAGAGGAATTTCTACTCAGGTGCTGGGCTGGTAGGTCAGAGTGCTATCAAAGCAGAGAGATACAGAGAAGCTTCTTTCTGATTACCTAGGCTTTGGACATTCTCTCTCTCTCAATAATCGCCCTCCGATATAACGTAGGCTTTCCAATTTTACAGGCCTGCATCGGGCCTCAGATGTGTTACATATTAATTTCCCTTTGCAGAAAATTTGCCAAGCTTTAGCTCAAATTCAGTTAGTCGGATTGATGAAAGTGGCAAAAGGATACGACATTTACTGATTCTCCCTTTTCACCTTTGATTAGCTCAACCTGTGAATTATTCTTGCCCTGTCAGTGTGCGATTAGAAGAGCTAGGACTAAGGTTGCAAGTTCATACTTTCTGATGTAACTGAAAGAAAATAAGTTGAGCCATGATTTGTCTGGCAGAGACCTAGGATCATTTCAATGCTGTGTTGCCATTATTTTAACAGGCCAATCCATGGCAAAGTAAATAAATAAAAATAAAAGCACCCTCCTTTCTATTCTCCTCATACTCATGATATACTCTTCAGTCCCATGGCAGGGAAAGCTCATGGTCCCAGGTCTAAATAAGCAAATGTGGTTAATATTTACAAATCAAAGGCTGCTAATCATAACATTTTTCTATAGGGTGTAAATCTTATTTAGATTGGTATTATAAGAAAGCATCTGTATTCCTGGGAATTTTGTTTTATTCTCTCAATGTATTGTCAGGCTTGATCTTCTCTGGAAACTTAAGGTTGAGGTGCCTGGATGCAGAAGGGCTGGACTGTGCCAAAAAAGGAGATGTGTTCTCGTGGTTAGAGCACTGAGCCAGAGTCACAAATTCTAACTCTGGCTTTCCATGTTCATTCTGAGCCTCATTCTCTCATATGCAACATGCTAATGCTTCTCTGGGTTTGTTTGTTAATGTATGAGTTGCCAAGTTGCCATGTTGTAGCCTGGAAAAGTTGTCAGATGTTAGCGATGCTGGTCCGGCAAGCCATTTTCACAGCAATGTGCAGGCTGCCATACATGGTACGAACACAGTAGGCAAAAGGCCATCTGTGTCCTCATCTGCAGTTGTGGAATCTAATCCCAGAACAAGGGGGAAAGGGTCTGGGATAAAGTGGAAGGAACCAAAGTGTGGGTTACAGCATAGAAAATGTATTCACAGATATGTATCATGACTCCGTGTTGCCTGTAGCAACAATAATTTACTATCTGTTTGGTCCTTGCCTTGGTTTATGTGGCTAATCAGAGGGCAAAATCATTGATTGACATCTGAATTAATATGCTCATTTCTACTTATGGAAGTGTTATGGCTGCTTGCAGGGCCTGAGACAAAGGTGAAATCCAACTGCCAGGCCTGAATACCTTTCTGGGACCGCTAGATGCCTGTGTGTCAGCCAGGATTTCCAAATGGGTATTCAAAAAGGTATTAAGTGCTAAGATAAAAATCATTCTCCTCCCCATTCTCTGCATGTTAACAGTGTGAATGGTGACCTTTCTTTCAGGACTGCTACCTGTTAAGTGATTTGTGTTGATTTTTCAAACAGCATCCATTGCTTTTTCCTGCATATCTTGTTTTCTGTATACCTGGGTGGGCAAATTCTGGCCTGCAGGCCAGATCCGGTCTGCAGGGTTAGTCCCTGGTGGGCGCCCACCTGTGCCTCTGCAGGTATCAGAGGATTGCAGCTCTGGTTGGCTGTGAATCACTGTTTGCCGTCAATGTGAGTGGCAGGAGTGGTGTTCCAGTCTGTGACACTTCCTGCTGCTTGTATTGGCTGCGAATGGCAATTCGCAGCCAACCAGAGCTGCAGTCCTTTGATACCTGCGGAGGCGCAGGTATACGTAGCAGCAGCGGCCTGCCAGGAACTAACCCTGTGGGCTGCCGTTTTTTTTATTGCCCACCCCTGACCTGAAGGCATTCTGTGGAGCAAAATTATAACCAGGACTTTTTGTGTACTTTTCAATGGACTTTTACCCCTTCATGCACTTCATTGCAGACTGTTACCATAAGGCCTTCAGAAAGCTGAAATCCTGGAAACTAACATCATATGAAATTGTAAGATGGTAAAAGATTTTGAAGTATTGGGACTTTGTTGTGTATTTTCACTGGTTCATTCCCATATCTAGGAAATCCAGAGGTTTACTGAACTTTTAGCCTTGTCAAAGCCAGGCCTGCTGCAGACATTAAATAATTCACTGTACAATACTCACTGCTTTTGACTGGGTCAGGAAGTAATCATGGTTGAATATCAAAGTGGGGAACTTGCACATTGAGTTCTGTGTTGAATGGCTTTCCCCTGATGTTCTCAGCAGCTATTTTCATAGACCTGCGGTAAATCCAGTAAGCAAGCGGTTTTGCCCATCTCCTAGAACTGGAAAGGACCTTGAAAGGTCATCTAGTCCAGTCCCCTGCCTTCCCAGCAGGACCAAGTACCATCCCTGACAAATTTTTGCCCCAAATCCCTAAATGGACTCCACAAGGATTGAACTCACAACCCTGGGTTTAGCAGGCCAATGCTCAAACCACTGAGCTATTCCTCCCCCCGAACTGTGGGTCAGGACCCCATTTTAATGGGATTGTAAGGGATGGCATTAGGCTTGCTAGGGCCTGAAGCCTGAGCCCTACAACCCAAAGCTGAAGCCTAAACCCCACCACCCAGGGCAGAAGTCTGAGGGCTTTAGCTCAGGTGGTGGGGTCAGGTTTTGGCTTCAGCCCTGGACAGTAAAGCTTGGATTACAGGCCCTGGATCTGGGGCAGCAGATCTCAAGTGGGCTCAGGCTTCACTTCCCCCTCACAGGGTCATACAGTAATTTTTGGTGTCAGAAGAGAGTGCAGTGAAGTTTGAGAACCATCGCAATAAGAAAACAGGACTTCGGCAATTCTCCATTGACAACACTGGCTTGGTCAGGCTGAAGGTCCAGGAATTCAAAGCTTTCTTCTGAGAAAGTTAAAAAGGGCTGCAAATGTTCATGTGAATGGAAGCCTGGTACATAAAGCCCAAATCCTTCCCCTAGAAAGTCAGCTTTTGAAAGTACTAAAATCACTGACCATTAATAATGAGGTCTGCATTGCAAAAACAGTTGTTTTAGGTCCATCAAACAACTTTCCGAATCAAAATGTTTGAGCTATAGCCTTGTAGTGTTTCCTATTGTTATATAAGTTATTAATTTGTATACTTAAAAAAAATGAGTCCACTCATAGGAACACTTTGTATTTTCTCAGCCTTAAAAGTGCTCTAGCTATGGCCTGCTAACTCTTATGGCCATGAAGAATGCATGTCTTGGATATAAATGGTATCCACGTTAGCTTCATGGCTTAGAGCTGAATAAACACAGAATTGCTGAATTGTACTCAAAGGCTCTATTTATACTGTATTTTGTTAGCATCTGACATAAATCTAGTGTGGTTTGATTGACTATACCCAAACTAGAGCTGGAATAAAATAATGAAGGCATTTGATAGCAGAGCTGCCAGTCTTTAGTAGCAATGACATTTAACGTAATAGGTAGCAGGTAGGTTAAAATGTGCTTTTTATTTGTTGTACATACATTTTATAAAAGAAAAATTTACTAAGGCCCAGGATGCAATTTTTCACACCATGCCTCGAGATAGGAAGCTAATTAAAAACAAGGCAAAATACTGATCATGAATGAATGCACTGGCCATTGTTTAGTGTTATACAGAACTGTACAAAAAAGATCATTAAATTCCATTCATCACTTGGGTTTTAAATTGATGCAAAAGACTTGTACATCTGTGCATACAGCAGAGCCTAAGCAGGAAAGGTATTAAATCAGTTTGAGTGTCTTAAAGAAAACATTTAGCAAGTGAAATAATAAAGAGTGGAATATGGTAACATTGCTGTGAGGACTGTTAGCTCATTTGTTTTGAGGGCAGGGCTGAG
Organism: Pelodiscus sinensis; assembly: GCF_049634645.1. Classification (NCBI taxonomy): domain Eukaryota; kingdom Metazoa; phylum Chordata; order Testudines; family Trionychidae; genus Pelodiscus; species Pelodiscus sinensis. The sequence goes on along the minus strand of NC_134715.1, from coordinate 120,428,110 downwards.
AGGCAAGATGGAGGTAATATTAAGGTTAATACGACAATCAAGAGTTGGAAATTTTCACTGAAAGTATTTTCACTGTGTCATTGCAACAACCAAATCCAATTTTATCATCTTCATGGATAAAAGACTCTTTTCAAAATATTTTTGTTATGTATTGTTAATTTGGAAACTAATGACTTATGAAATTGCAAGCTGATAAAAAAAACTTAAGGTACTTGACACTGAGATTTTATGTTGTGCATTTTCACTGGCCACCAAATTCTCTTTTGATAAAATATGTTAATCATTTCCCCCCTTGAAAAATTCTCAAGTTCTTGATATAACAGCTATTCTGTGAGCATGAGCACTTGGATACTAATTAACTGAATTGAGTAAGGCTATTTACTTAAGGCACTGAAAGGGTACAGTCATTATGGCCATAAAAATTGACTTCTGCTTGTTACCCACACTTCTTCTGAAGTCCATAAAAATGATCCTCAGCTCTCCTGTGTGCATGTACTTACAAACCTATATTAATACTGCCACTTGCATTTTGTCATAAAATACTAATTGCTTATTGACCAGGTCACAGAATTTGGGTAAAAAGTATATCTAACAACTAATGAAGTCTTAAAGTGTTCCCATTGTATTGTATTACAAACCATAGCCTAATACTCTGGTATGGACCATTTAACGGAGTCCCATTGATTTCAATGGAGTTTGCACAGATGTAAGGATCTAGGCCTGCATAATTTCACACTTGGGCACCTGTTTGCAAGAGCAAAGTCCAAGAACATCAGCATTCCTGTTAGCATTAGTGTGGAATCATGGAGAAAAGAATAGGTCTAGAAGTGAGTTCAGGGAAAGTTCCCTTCTTATCCCTTCTGTTTAATGTCAGCTTTTATTATTAATTTTATATACATCATTGGCTTCCCATTATGTGAGGCACAGTACAACTATACAGCAGGGATTTTCAAACAAACTCTGTGGGAGTTAGGAGCCCATTTGCCTTTGAATTGGTTCATAAGCCTTGACTTTCTCTGGGTATGTCTACACAGCAAAATTATTTCAAAATAACAGCCCTTATTTCAAAATAACTCTCCTAGCATCTACACAGCCAAACCACTATTTTGAAATCAATTCAAAATAGCGGAGCATTTATTTCAAATTTGTTAACCTCGTTCTACGGGGAATAACGCCAAATTCAAAATAGCTATTTCGAAATAAGTGCTGTGTAGACACTTATTTCAAAATAGGGGGCCTCCATCCTTCCCAGGGTGTCCTGGTGGCCACTCCAGCCTCAACCAAGAAAACTCTACTCCCTCCCCCCATTCCCGGAACCCTTAAAGGGGTAGACTCTGGCCACAGTGCCTGTGCTAGCTCCAAGCCTGCCAGCCCAGAGCCAGCTGTCACTGCCCCTGACCCAGTGGCTCCAAAACATGAGCCAGCAAGCCACTGGCAGCCAGCCCTCCACCGCTCCCCAGAAGCAGTCTGCCAGCTTTCAGGAGCCTGCCAGCGCTCGGAGAAGGTGGGCACTTTCCTAGTCCAGGGTGGAGATCATGGACCTTCTTCAGTTTTGGGGGTAGTATCCATGATCTCTGCACTAGGTGGAGGAACGCAGCCATCTGTCAGGATAGCTTCCAGCCTGTCCACCAAAGGCCACATGTGAACTCAGGAGTTGGTTTGCATGAAAATCAAGTTGGTTCAGCAAAATCCCCACCCCTGAACCCTGAGCTTCCCCTCCTCCTTCTTCCCCTTGCTTCCCCCTTCCAGCTCCCTCCTCCCAGGTTTCTCCCTCCCCTTTCCCTCCCTCTCGTCTCCCCTCTCTCACCTTCTTTCCCCAATCTCACCAGAGTTTTCCATCCCCTCCCCCAGTTTAGTTAAATAAAGAGAGCTTGTGTTCATGAAAACACATGTCTTTTATTTGACATCAGGGAGGGGTAAGTGAGGGAGGAATGAGGCACAAGCTCCCAATGGGGCAGACCAGGAAGGCTCTTAGTGCTCCTCAGGCTGGAAGCTCTCCCCCAGGGCTTTCTGGATACTGACAGCCCCCCGATGGACCTCCCGGATGGCAGCCTGCAGAAAGTGCAGCCAGGCTCGCTGCAACATGTTCAATAGAAGCACCAAAGTGCCCAGGCAGATCTGGCTCCATGTTGCAGAGTGCTGTGGTGTCCCGAGTGAGGGCAACCAGAGCACACAGAGACAAAATGCTTTTTTGTCCCTCATCGAGGTAGACGAGCAAGCAGAGAAAGCTGAGAACTGGCTGCCTAGGATGGGGGTGGGGGTCCCTTTAAGCACAGACCTCAGATAGCCTCACACTGTAAGTCCTGACCTGATGCTCTGCCGGAGCTGGTTCCAGCCAGCCTTAAATGCGATTCAGAGTCCACTCAGAGTGGTTGCACTATTTTGAAATAGCAAAATGCATTTTGTGTGTAGATGTGTTATTTTGAAATAAGCTATTTCGAATTAACTATTTCAAAATAAGATATTTTGAAAAATCACTGTAGTGTAGACATACCCAATGGGAGTTGTGTGCCTAACAGCCCTCTCCAACTTATCCCTAAATACCTATAGTCTTGGTAAATGACAAGTCTCAACAATTAGATGAAGGACACAGACAAGTGTATCGAAAAGAGAGGCAGGATGAAGTAACAGTAATGGCAGTAAGACTATGTTTTTATTTAGGCTAGCTGTCTGAACAACATAGCTTGGCACACTTTATCCTATATGTCACTGTGCTGGCAATAGAATTGGCTGAATGAGATATGTTATTGTCTTTCATGGTATCTGGGACTGAATCCCTTGGCACAGGAGCAAATTTCATGCCAACAGAAAGGAAGAGTATAATTTATTCAGATACACTAGAGTAGTGGTTCTCCAAAAGCCTTGCAGTAAAGGCATTCTCCAATTCCCAAAGTAAACCTATAAAAGATACAATGGGTTTCCAGTCCCCTCAGGGACATCACCGCCACCTTGCCTACCTCTAGGACAAGCCTTCCAAAAATACTCTTCCTCTAGACACCTCATCCATAAGTGGACTCCAAATAAATATATATCTGCTACAGGCTTTTCATAGGCTGAAACAAAGCAAACACATTCCATGTAAGTGCACACATCACAAGTCCCCTTCATATGCAGTGGAGCAAATCTCTAATCTTTAATCTTGTACAGTGTGAGGCCAGCCTTCGCTCCTCGAAAGGATCTCTGGCCATGGGCTGGTCAAAGGGCCTATATTTTCCACCATACACTGGGAGTCAGTTTCCTCTCCGGCTCTGACCATCCAGAGCTCTGTCTCCAGGAGGAAGAAAACCCAAGTGCATTCTATGAAGTTCAGTTGGATTCAGCTAACTAGTCAAAGATGCACTAGCCTCTTCCTTCTTAAAGGGCCAGCATCACCCCATGACAAAGAGGCTAAATAAATAAACTGGTGACTTTAAAACACCTTAATGGGTCCCCTATTTACACTGGTACGTCACCATACATGTGGAAGTGGAAAATAGCTAAATTGGACCTCTCTAAGGAAGAGGACCAAAAATGGATTAACAAGGTTTAGAAACAGGGGTGACATTCCTCTCCATGCAGAGGGTTAGTAGTGGGAAGCCTCTGGGAGCCCTGTGTGCCTGGTTTGAGTTACTACTATGTGCTTCTTTTCATGAGCATCAAATTTGCATCCTATGAAAATAATCTGCAAGATGCTGTGCACTCTGGCTCTGACCCAGCAAGGCACTTCACCCCAGGCATCACTCTAAGCATGTGCATGTAAGATTAGCTGTGTGAGTCAGGGCTTTGCAGAACTGGGATCAGCATGATCAGACCCTTGCAGACTGAGCCCCCATATAAGCAGCAAATTATATGGAGTGAGAGAGGTTCTTTTCACTGTAAAATATAAATTCTGGATAACAGATCTTAACATTTGTCATGAGCACTAACTTCCTGAGTAACACTACTTCTGATTTACACTGGTATAATTGAAATCAGAATTAGGCCTTACATACAGATATGGGAATTGGGGGGAAGTATTTTTCTTTTGAGAGTCTAGAGATGAATAAAGGATGGAAGATGGAGTTTGCTCTTATATTTTCCAAACAGGTTTGTTTATCCCTCATTTGGCTTTGGCTACATATTGTGCTAAGCACCTCCTTCTTGTGCCAAGTGTCATAAGGCATTATGACAGAGTTAATTTCAGCCAGCACCTTTTTGCTTCAGCTCACATTTTGAAAAGTTCATTTCCTACTACAATCAAATGTTTTCTTTGCCGTAAAAGAAATTGCCAAATTAATTCTTCATAGATTTCATGGGCGGGTAAGGAGAGGGTTTTGGTGGTGGTACATTGCAAGACATCAGAAATAAAACAAGCCTCAGCAGTTCGCAACACCTTTGCAGCTGCATTATTGATAGCTACCATTTTTACAGCCTAAAATGAGGGTTGCATTCCTCTGAGATATGTAAAAGAGAACACCTCTTAACCTCATTTCACAGAGATGAGGGAGAAACTTCTGCCATTTGGGGTCACATTGTTGGACTTAATTCTGCATGGGGGATGGTGAGAGATGCATTGCTCCAGTGAGATCTCCGAAGACATTGGAGGAATGTTTGAGGCATAATGGCAGCTAGTTACCAACTGATCTGTTTATATTACAGTGGGCTGAAGGACTACACCTAACTAAGGACTACACCTAAGTCATCTCACATGGGGCAAGGAGCGTAGGAGGGAGGCAGTCAAGTCCCTGGGCCCCAACCAAGCTGGCTGGTTGAGGAGGAAAGAGCACACTGCAAAATCTTTGAGAGTGGGGTAACAATTGGGAGCTTTGGGAAGCATGCAATTACGACACCTAATATACTTTGTAGCCCACTGTTTAGGGTATGGAACATGACGCTTGTGAATGACTGATCCACAAAGGGTTATGAGTTGCATTGGCTTCCAGCTAGTGGGCTTAAAGTGGATCGGGGGTCCTTATTAAAGGTTCAAGATTCAAACTTTGCCATCAGTCCAAATGGTGTTGAGTTTGCAGTTCTGTAATGTAATGTCTCAGTGTAGCCCTTCATGTTTTCTCTCTGGCCTACATTTTCAAAAGCGACTAGTGAGTTGGATGTCTTGTGTTTTGGGTGCCCAACTTTCTGCCACCTTACATAGGGCCTGATTGTCACCAGCTCTTTGAAAATCAGGTCCCTGGAGGGACACCCAAAACTTGAGGCTCACTTATTTTAATGGGACGTGCTCATAAGAAACATGGGTGCTTTTGAAAATCCCACCTACTGTTGCTTTGGATTGAGTGTGATTCTAATATATAAGCAACTGGTGTCTGACAAATCAGTTGGGTTGCTTTTGAAGCTAGGATTTGCAAAGCCTAGGACTTCTATGCCTGGTTCCCACCTAGAGTTGAGCATCTACTCCTCTATAGGCCTAGGCTAAACATCTCAGTTTAGAATTTTTCCAGCACTGTGAGGTATTTCATTCAAGGAATGCATATTTGAGGTTTTTACAAACAGTAAAATTCTTCCTTCAGATCAGCCTGGTGGAACTCATCTTTGTCTATCTGCATGCAGCTGCTTGAGAATTACATTATGATTTTAAAGTAAATCCTGATATTCATCAGTCTCTGGGACAAATTGTCCAATTATAGAAATAATGCCAGAATGTAGAGTGACCCAATAGCAAGAGTGAAAAACTAGGACATCGGGTAGCGGGAAATAGGCTCTTAAGAAAAAAAGTCCTGACTATCAGGCCTGTCCCTATAAAAACATGACATCTGGTCACCCTATCGCAATGTGATTGCAACAGTGTAATTGAGAGAACTATTTGGCCCATTCTCTGTGTCCTGGAGGACTACAAGATCCTACACTGCATGAATGATGGTTGAGGGATAATGATTCCTGATAGTTTCATACAAAGAAGATCTTTGACTAGATTCAAAGCCAAGGCACAATCCCTTTTCTTCCTGCTTCTCCACAATTAATTTTTGCTGTATTTTTACCACCATGCTGGTGCCACGTTGTTCAAATCAATAAAATGTCCCTTGTCCTGTATAATATAGCCCTCCTTTGTTTTCACCCACAGGCTTTGATTTTGACTTTCACCATCTGACCAAACTTAATAAATAAATTCTTCATATCTTTGAACAAGTTGCCTACTTACCTTCTTGATGCATTCAAACACTGTGAATTGTTCCCTAAAGCCAAATCTATACTTTTTATTGTTTTTTATGTGAATATTCCTCTCAAAGTCGACATTACACTTTTACTTCCCATTCAATAAATATCCGTGACATTCAGCACAGCAGTGGGTATTAGTGTGCCAGCATACTAATTTATGACTAGTATAGTGCCATATCAATAGGTTGATGGATCAGAAATGCATAAATATGAAGTTCGAGCAGTGGTTCTTTGGAGAGTTAAACTCTGTCTAAACAAACACTCCTTCCAAAGTTCAGTAAATGCTGTTTTGATCTCTTGTTGCAAAGGTGAAATGATTTATGACCCTTTTAGATTTCTCCTTATACATTAGTGACAATATATAAGCCATCGGCTTGTTGAGAATGAGGATACATTTCAGTTACTTCATTGAGGATATAGCTCAATATTAACTTTCTGGTCTACTGTCTAACTGAACAATGCCTGTTCCACTGACAGTTCATTTAGATATTTTCATGGTGTTGGAAGCTTTAAAGGGGTTAATGAGGTATTTATTCCATTATTGTTATTGGAAATTACAGTGTCTAGAACACTTACACAAAAAGATTAAAGATAGATGCTTTGGACCACTTTCTATAGTCTGATAGGCCATTATTTTCTGGTTCATAACACAAAATAGTACTTTTCATCAAAGAGCGCTCATTCTCTAGATGATTCAAAAATTCACAGACCAAAACCAATGTGAAGTATTAAGTTCCTAATACTTTTCTTTTAATCCCAAACAAGTTATAATGCAAATATTTTAATCAAACAAGGTGAACTTGTTACACCCATTCCTCATCGCAAAGTTTGATGGTGACCTGAGCCGCTTGTGAATTCAGTACAGAGCTTGCATGGGCTGGCTTTTGTTTCTCTTGTAGTTGTTACTGCTCAACTTGCGTTATCAGGTAGCCTGAGATTTTATCCAGGAAGGTATGTGATTTGAAACATTCTCCCCTTGGTGTTTTACGGAGAGGAGATTGAGTCCAGCTTTTATTTTATTAAACTAGAAGGGCTTTTGAGAATGGCAAGCACCCATTTCACATGGAGAGAAATGAAAGGAGGACAGACATTAAAGGCCATGATCTGGTAGGCCTTGTGTTGCAGAATATTGAGCCAATACAAATGTAGTCTTGTTCATTGGTGGTAGATGCCAGAGATGGTAAAAGCCAGGTACTAAACAAGCACTGAAAGGTGTGGATTCAGGTTCATTACCATAATCTCACCCTTTTGGCCTGTTATAGTAGCACAAAGGAGACACAAAATTGCCAGATTTCCTGAGTATTCCAGCGAATGTATAACTGATTCCTGGCACATTCTATGTGTCTACTACACCTGGCATTGGAAGCAAGGAGGGTGAAGGAGCATTTTTGCCCAGGTATTTTCCACTAGTTAATGGCCCCACTGTGGGGCCATAGCCAGAAAGCATATTTAAGAGCAACTCGTGGAAGCTGCTCTGTGGGAGGTGAGAACTGGCTCCAGCGTCATTTGTACCCCATCCCATTGCACCCAGTGTATACAGGGCACTGCAGAGCATCTAGACCAGTATGTCTTGCTGCCCAATGTATTACACGTTTATAGGATATAGAGAAACGACTGGGCAATGAATTGGTGTATCTCGGAAGATGTAGATTTGCGTGGGATTGTTGTCAGGTTGATTAGGTGCTTAGCTTAGGCCAGTGGTCCCCAAACTTTCAGGGTGCCTGGGGGCAGGGCCGCTCACGCACTGGGCATCTGGGGGGCAGGGCTGCTCACGTGTGCCCAGGGGCAGGGCTGTTCATGCGCCGCGTGCCCGGGGCCAGCACCGCACATGTGCAGTGCACCGGGGGGGGGGGGGGGGGGGAGCGGCCAAGATCATTCGGTGGGTGCACATAAATGCCCTGGCGGGCACCTTGGCACCCGAGGGCACCGTGTTGGGGACCACTGGCTTAGGCCTTTCTCAAGATGCTAGCTGTGAATGACTCTGTGGTTAGGTGGCAGTATTCTCATTTTCTCTCTCTCCATCTACCTTGCTTCTTACTTAGCCATTGTCATCATAGTATGTGCGTGTCTCACAACTGTTAATGGATTTTATCCTCACAGCACCCTCATGGACATCAGTTCTGTTTTATATAAGGGAAACTGAGGCAGAAAATATATGAAATGAATAGCTCAAGGTCACACAGGAAGTGTGTGTCTGAGCTGGGAGTTGAATCTAGGTCTTCTGAATCTCAGTCCTACTAGATCATCCTTCCTTTTGCTCAGCACTTTTCTCCTCACATGTATACATGTAACATTCTGTTGTCTAACATACACACTATCCGCTTATAGATAAACTTGTATGCTTCTTCAGGAGCTCCTTCAGGGATTTAGAAAATGGACTCTGGGGAAGAAATTCAGTCAGTATTTAGTTTATACTCTCCACCATACAGTAATCCTCAAGGAAGACAGCAAGATAATAAACCACAAAACAACATGGTCCAGAGCCAAGATGTGTTGGGAGATATTTGTGGAAGAGAAAACAACTTCCCTGTAACAGAAATGAGTTTTGCTTCCAAACAGCCTGGTGAATTATCTGATGCATCTCCGCTACAGAGGTTTAACATCCAAAAATATTATTTGGAAAAAAGAAAAACTTTTTGTTTGAAAAAAAGTTGTTTAAAAACAAACAAATATCTCTGTTTTTTCTTATATGGTAGCAAGAGGCTATAAATCAGAAAAAAGTATTTATAGGCAGTACACAGCTAGTAATAACAGCTTCTACTGACCAGTACATCTGTGTGACTATTTCATCTTCCATGGTAACTTAAACACAAGAAAAAAAGCCTTTACAGTTCAGGGCACTGCTGCATGGCCAGAAGAGATTGAGTGGGTTTGTAATAATTCATAGACCTTTCACTTTCATTTTTCTTGTGCTGAGGAATTGCATTCTGCTATTAAAATGGCTATGTGAATTGCTTGGTAGAGTGTACATATTCTACCTGCTCAAACAGCTATAAATAGAACCTAGAGTGCAGGAAGTTCTTAATGATAGTTATTCTAAAGAATGCAGATCACTATAGAGCTTCTTGTAGTTTTGTGGTGTGTGTGTGTGTGTGTGAGAGAGAGAGAGAGAGAGAGAGAGAGATAAGCAGGATCCCTTAAAAGTGTTAACTAGCAAGAGTTATTCATCTTCCTTGTGTGCTAGCCATGTGTTGGTGGTGGTGTTGGTGGGTTTTTTTTCCTGAAGTGCTAATTAAAAGGAAGACAGACTTGTAGTGGAACATGAATCTGAATACGTTAAGTCACTTAAGTATGGCAGGATAAAGTGCCATGTACTGGTTGCAAGCTCTTCTTTCTTTGTATCTTAGATTCAAGAATTTCAAAGCCAGCTCCTCTGCTGGTATCTTTGGATGCAGTTCAGCGGAGCTATGCTGATTTATACCAGTTGAGGACATCTCTCTCTCTCTCTCTCTCTCTCTGGGCTTTATACTGCTATGCTAGTAGTGTCCGAGCTATAGTATGTTCCATATAACATCCATAACAATAGACTTGGTGGACTTCATGTAGTTTCTGTATCGTCTTCCTTTTCAGGGTCACAAATCTCCTTGTGGAGCGGGGTTTTCATTTTTTAGATTATATTAATTTCCTATTTGTTTTGGTTAGTAGGGGGTTGAGTTTATAAGGGGTCCATTTTTTGCCTGAATAATGGACAATACCTGCTCATAACTTGGAATTGTAACATAAATGTAATTGTTGCCTATTATAGATGCTAAAAGAACCCAGACAATATAAGGTCCTAAAAATCTTAGGCCAAATGATGTTTATTGGTAAACCAGCATATATGTACATTGCATCCCACTATCTATAAGGAGGATGTAATCTCACATGTGCACCCTAACATGGTAAGGACAATTAAAAACAGGATGTGACTTCTTTGTTATGGTTTTCCAACAGTTGCAAAGGTCAGGTTCAGGTGACAACAAAAATCTCACACTGAATGGATATTTCCAAACTAAATACAATGGCATCATTCACCTCTCCCCCACCTCTCCTCCGCACCCTACCCCCCACCCCAAAATCTGTGTTCTAAGAAAATAGTCTAAAATGACTTTAGACTTTAGACCAGGGGTTCCCAACCTAGGGTACGTGTACCCCTAGGGGGTATGAGAAGCTTGTCAAGGGGGCACGAGGAATGTTTGGTAAATAACTAGATTATCCTAACTGAAATATTAAAAAATTAGTAGTGTTAGTGAAAAAAAGAGTCTAGAATTTATTTCCTTTCATATTGAATAGGGGGTACGGGAAGGTTTACTAAAACCCAAGGGGTTATGGGGACTGAAAAAGGTTAGGAACCCTTGCTTTAGACTTATCAATTTGATGCTCCACTCTTCAAGTGATAGACATGAGTCAGTTTGGATGCAATAAAATCAAAAGGGTGAAGCACTTAGTCTTTACCTCACTTGTGAAATGGACTTTGTAGGAGGGCTGTGAGAGTAAGGCCCAAACATACACAGGCACATCCATCTGCAGAGTTTCTGGCTGGCTAGGGGGCTTAATTCATGAAAGGTTCATAATGTGTACGGAGATCCGTGCATGTCAAGTGCCATAAATACACACATTCCTGTTACTATTATCAGAACTCGCCTCATGGAACTTTCATAGAATCATAGAATCATAGGACTGGAAGGGACCTCGAGAGGTCATCGAGTCCAGCCCCCCGCCCTCAAGGCAGGACCAAGCTCTGTCTACACCATCCCTGACAGATGTCTATCTAACCTGTTCTTAAATATCTCCAGAGAGGGAGATTCCACCACCTCCCTTGGCAATTTATTCCAATATTTGACCACCCTGACAGTTAGGAATTTTTTCCTAATGTCCAATCTAAACCTCCCCTGCTGCACTTTAAGCCCATTACTCCTTGTCCTGTCCTCAGAAACCAAGAGGAACAAATTTTCTCCTTCCTCCTTATGACACCCTTTTAGATATTTGAAAACCGCTATCATGTCCCCCCTTAATCTTCTTTTTTCCAAACTAAACAAGCCCAGTTCATGAAGCCTGGCTTCATAGGTCATGTTCTCTAAACCTTTAATCATTCTTGTCGCTCTTCTCTGTACCCTTTCCAATTTCTCCACTTTGAACTAGTCTGAGGTAAATAGTCATTCAGCATGTTTATTTACTTAGCCCTAAATCTGGACCCAATTTTTCTCCACGGTAAAATGTTAGAAATGAAGAGTAACTCATCTGAAAACAATGGAGCTAAACGTGTATAAGTGGAAGAATAATAAAGACCACTGCAGCTGAATGGAAACATATCTAATGGTGGTTGAGGAAGGCTACAAATCCAACAGAGATTATGCGTTCATCTACAGTACTTGGGCCAGATCCTTAACTGTATTAAATCAACCTACCTCTATTGATATTCCTGGAGATGTTACTTTTGGAATTAATATTTCAAAGTGTAACAATTCTGCATACAATGGTGATGTGTGTAACCAGGAGCTCAAAATTATTGGCCACTGTTTGAAATTTTGACCCTTTGTTTTCTCAAAAACCCAACATAATTTTCATGATTATATGAATAGCCAACATACAAAAGGGATCCTCATTTGAGAGCACAATTTAAATTGGTTACTTACAAGGGCTAAAACTTACACATTCGAAATTGCTCCTTAACTTTAGTAAAAGATTTACATAAGAAGACTGCAGTATTGAGCCATATTATTTTTACTGATTCTTAAATGTGACCTTTATCAAAACATGTGAAAAGACAAGTTGACCTACATTCTATTTTACTTTTAAATTTGGCCTTTTGTAACTGAGGTTTTCTTAATCATGTTTTTACCATTCAGGTTTCTTTGGTTACATTATCAATTTTTTATTATCTTTCTGATCAGATAAGAAACATACAGAGCAGAAATGAAATAACTTTCTAAGAAATTCATTCAGAAATACATTCTGAATCTTAACTGGAGGTTTAACATGAGTAACACAGTCTTAGTGGAATGAATCTCGTAGTCATCTAGGCTATGTCTATATAACAGCATTATTCCAAAATAACATGGTGCACGTCTACACTATAAGCCTTTATTTCGAAATAATGTCAAGCTGGAGGACTTCTTAATTGGACTCCTATAACCCTCATTTCATGAAGAGTAAGGGAAGTCAAAGAAAGAGGGTTCTTCCTTTGATTTCCTGCTGTGTAGACAGCTCCAAAAGACAAATTAAACTATTTCAACTTCAGCTATGCTATTGATGTAGCTCAAGTTGCATAACTTAATTTGACTTTAGCCTTGCTGTATAGACGTACCTCTATAATCCTTATGATTTATCCCTTGTGAATATTACGTCTGGAATTCTGTTGTTGGAAGATCAGCCATGTCGTGAATCTAGCATGGGAATGTTGAAACTTTTATCTCCAGAACACCAGTTTAAGTGAATGCTTGTAGTAACTGACCCACATGATCTACTGCAGGAGTGGGAAACTTTAGCCCATGAGCCAGGTGTGGCTTCCCAGCATTGGCCCGTGGTGGGCTGCCAGATGTTTTATTTACCTGAGAGTCCACAGATATTGCAACTCATAGCACTCAGTGGCTGCGGTTCACCATTTCCAGCCAATGGGAGCTGTGAACAGCTGTACCTGTGAACACTAAGTAAATAAAGTGTCTGGCATCCGGCCAGCATGCCAGAGGTTCCTCACCTCTAACCTACTGGATAGAGCCCTGGAATTGAACTCAGGAGATCTATGTTCTATTCCTGGTTCTGCTACTGAGTGACTTTGGGGCAAGTCATTCTCACTCCTTGTGCCTTAGTGTCCCTATCTGTAAAAGTGCTTTGAGATCCACTGATTAAAAGAGATAAATATTATTGTATGACAGTTGTTCAGTGGTTATCTGAAATCAATGGAGTGATCTCCATCCAGTTCTCAGTGGCTCTCCGGTTCTCATCAAAAATATCACTACAAAGTATTGGCAGCCATGATATAAAAGACAAGGATTCAGAGTCCAGTTGAGACTATGTTTTACTATGACTGAAGCATATCGTGAGACCGTAGAAATTTGATGACTGCATCTACATAATGGATCAAAATATTCATCTAATTTGAGTAAATTTGCCATGATTTGGAGTCCAAAATTCTGATTAGACCCATCTCTAGAAAGAACGTTCCTCCGCCTGTCATAAAAACAGATGAAAGAAAATGAACTAAGTTGATATTGTGATATATTTTAATTCAGCATCAAGTAACCAGTTATGAGCTTTCAGAGCAATCACAAAATTCCTATCTTAAGTGCTGGCAGATTTCCCCAAAACTGAAGTGTTCATAAAATAAGCTTTTTGACCCCTTTTGGGTAGTTTGCTAAATTTTCAGGACTGAAAAGAGAATCCAATGTGATCACACCAAAAAGCATCTGAAAATATAATAAGTGTCTCATAGTCTGCTATATGTAGAGAATAAACTGAAATAATTTGTCATCATAGTCTCCAAGCCTATACATTATTTATGTGGGTATCTAAGCTATATGTACAGATTACTGTAGTAGTGAAATCCTGTTTGAAATTTTTTTGGATAGTTCATGACAGGACTAAGAGCAATTTATTCTCTTATAACAGCTCACTCACCTCCATTCCTCTCTTGGCACTTCCTGTACTAATCATCCCTAAAAGCTAAACAACAGAGATTTCTGAAAAATCCTGATAAAGGACTGTTAAAACAAATGGTCAAAGTCTGGTATCCAAGACACATGGTTAATTCATTAAATCTTAAAAACATCCTGATGAGAATTTTTTGCATGCAGGTATTATCAATTATCCCATTAATCCAAGAGCCACCATTCCTGGTAATTAACATTCCACACTGATTCTAATAGCCAGCTTTGTGTGCAAGAGAAAACACTGGGGAATGTGAAACTCTTTCATTAAACTGGATTTTTAAAAAACCCAAAAAATTATATGCTGTGGGTTATGAAAAAATAAGTGAGAATATGGGGGGGGGGGGGGGCGCGTGGAAGTGTGTGTGTGATGCATATAATAGATAGCAAGTGCTGAACATACAGAACATAAAACAGCCAAATACATTACACTTCAAGATAGACAGAAACTTATCCAGAGCAGTATCTACATGCTTATACACACATTTGCATATGCAGTACAATTCTACATGTTTTCCATTTTTGAGATAACAATAGAATACGCAGTTAGATTAACATTGATAGCTGCCTGCTTTACAGGTAAGAGGAGAAAGTTATCATGTCTGTATCATCATCTGCTTTAGCTTTCTTCATGAGGCAGAAGTACTGTAGAGTGTTGCATGAACTGGAAATGACAGATGAGCAGTGTTTATTTGCTTCTATCAGCAAAGACAGAAAAGCTATCTTACATCCCTCTCTTATGCCTTCTGGATGCTGGAAAGTAGAACTCACTTTGGACTCTGTTCTCAAATTTGGGTGCCATTTAGATAGGCATCTAAATCTGTATCTAAGCATGTTAACACCAGCTTCATGCTGAATTTCGTTTATGCACTTAACTGCATAACATTGATATTTAGGTGACTAAATATAGATCTAGATGCCTAATTGTAGGTAAACAAGTTTAAAAATTTAGGCTGCCACAGACATTACCTTTGGCCCTTTGCAAAATTAACAGGCTATTTAACAGTGTGCCTTTTGCTACTACAAGCTAGTTAGCCTTCTATGCTGACTGCCTTATCTGTTTACTGGGTGCTACTTAGGCTGTGTCTAGACTATAGAGTTTTGTTGACAAAAGTGGACTTTTGTCGACAAAACTATACCTGCATCTACGCTACCGCCGAGTTCTGTCGACGTAATGTCGACAGAACTCTGCAGTTTTGTCGACAGCAGTAAACCTCATTCTCTCTCTCCACCCCCATTTTCAAGTGAACATCATAATGACGACATTAATAATTTGGTCACTTGGGATATAATACCAAACAATTGTTCTGGTGTTTTCCTCCAACACTTTTCTCTCCAAAAAGAGTGATCCTGAAGCACCTTAGGGTATGTCTACACTACCACCCTAGTTCGAACTAGGGTGGTTAATGTAGTCAATCAAAGTTGCAAATGAAGCCCGGGATTTAAATATCCCGGGCTTCATTTGCATCTTACCGGGCACCGCCATTTTTAAATCCCCGGTAGTTCGGACTCCGTGCCCACAGCTACACGCGGCATGGAGTAGGTAGTTCGAATTAGGCTTTCCGTAGCCGCGCGGCACGGAGTCCGAACTAGCCGGCATTTAAAAATGGTGCTGGCTGGCTTCATGCAAATGAAGCCCAGGAAATTCAAATCCCGGGCTTCATTTGCAACTCCGTATGACTACATTATCCCCCCTAGTGTAGACATACCCTTAGAGACTAAGGTGAAGTGATCCTGAAGCACCTTAGAGACTATATAGATATAGATATAGATATAGATATAGTATCATAAGCTTTTGTGGGCACCATCCACTTCTTCAGATGAGTGGGTTGTGCCCATGAAAGCTCATGATACTATATATATTTTTTGTTAGTCTAAGGTGCTACAGGGCCACTAATTTTTTTTTAACTTACAGACTAACATGGCTACCCCTCTGAGATTGTTCTCTCTGACTTTTCGCCATCTAAAAGCTCTTTGTTTTTGTTTATTTTAGTTTATCAGCTAAGATATTTTCAGGTTGCTCATTTTTATAAGTCTAGGTGTGATCAGTGTAACCCCCTAATACAAACCTGTTAGTTCTGCTTGTGTGCAACTTCAGCTTCATGCACCCAGTTAACATAGACTCTTCGTGCAGCTGGTGAGTTTTAAAATCATTTTGGAGTGCTTCACTGGACTGAAGAAATAATTAATTGAAGGCTCTCAGCACGTGCTAAGTAGCTTGGATGAGTCGGAAGATCTGAACAATTGCTTTGTTTTTTCCTTTCCTTATCACCATTAGCCATTTTCACTGGATAGAGATACAAAATAACTAGCCTTTACAGTGAGCCATTAAACTGTCATTTGGGCAACTGTGCATGAAGAGGCATCAGATAACGGTCAGTGCTGGAGCAGAACAGGGTTTGTGAATCATAGCTGTCTCCACTGTACTTAAATCACATTCACCACTGGAGCAGTCAAGGGTTTCATTAAAGGAAGAAGCATTCATCTAGAGAAATATATCCAAAAAATGAGAGTAAATAAAAAGCCTTACAATTTTCTCTATTTCTCTTCATGTTTTATTTACCACAATGGGGCTTAACAAAGTAGCAAATGTAAAGAGCAATAAGATAGCCATGCCAGAGAGGAGGCAGAAAATGAACACTGTGGCATTTTTTAAAAGAGATATTCTGCATTGGGACAGAGTTAGGGGTTCTTTTTTTTCTTCTTCTTCTTCTTCAATGCAGCTGTTAGTGTCAGATGGATTAAAGGGAAGCTGTTAATCTATTTTCTGTGTCCCTTGCATGGGAATATTCTAATCTGACGAGGAGTGGGGCTGGCACTGGGGTTTATCCCGTTTTGTCCCAGCCAGAGCACCGGGGAGCAAAGTTGGGGCCTACACCCTCTTTTGTCCTGCTTCCCCGCTCCCCATTCCTGCCCATCTCTTTGAAATTGGGGCCTACAAAATGGGCCGTTCTGGCTTTCTAATTCTAAAACATGCAGAGACCTCCATCTGAAAAGTGAAAATAATTTCTATTAAAAATCAAATACCTTCTAGAGCCTTACTTCAAGCACACTGCAAATTAAACTGTACATCTGATTGTCACTGATTTTTAAGAGAGCCTAAGATATGCAGACACAGGAAACTACAGTGCCTGTCCCAAAGGGCTTACAGTTTAAACAGTAATAAAGACCTACGTAAAGGAAACAAAACCCAAAAGAATGGACCGGGTGAGGAGGATAGGACGCTGTGTCTCTCATAGCTTAGTTTTGGGGTTACTTATGATGCAGGGATTTGGGGTTGAAATGGGGGGCAGAGAATGATGGGGAGGGGAAGAGACTTTAGGAGCAGGAGAGGGAGGTGAATGGGAAAGAGGCTAGGAAAGAGAATGAGTGAAACATGTCTAACAGGGAAGGAGAGATTGGCAGGAGTGCTGGTTAAGGACTAGTCGATTATCTGATAAGCAAATGCTTATTCGATAGTTGAGTCGACTAGTCGATCCCCCCCGCCTTGCTGCCTCTATCGGGGGGGGAGGAGGGAGTACTTCAAAGCAGCAGTGCTACACAGACCCCGTACCAAGCTCCGTACAGAGCTGCTGCTTTGAAACACCACCTTGGCACTGTAAAGCATCTTGGCAAGGAGATGACCCCAGCCTTAAAGAGGCAACCTTAAAGGGGCAGCACCACATGGAGCCTGGGGTCAGCTGGGAACTCCCTAGCTGATCCCAGATTCCAGAGCAGCATTTCAAACTGCACAGAGCCCCAGGGTCAGCTGGAGAGTCCCCAGCCGACCCCGGGCTCTATGTAGCATTTCAAAGCGACAGCGCAGCATAGAGCCCGGGGTCAGCAGGGGACACTCTGTGTCCCCTGCTGACCCCAGGCTCCATGCAGGCGCTTACGCTTTGAAATGCACAAGAGCCTCCGCTGGGGACTCTTGTACATTTCAAAGCTGGCACACACCCTGCAGCCTGGAGACAGTGGGACTTCCCGCTGGCCCGGGGCTGCACGCAGAGTTCCACATTCCTCCTTTGAAGGCTGTGTCCAGACTCAGGGGTTTTTTCGAAAAAAGTAGCCTTTTTTCGAAAAAACTTCACCTGCGTCTAGACTGCAGCCGCGTTCTTTCAAAATTAAATCGAAAGAACGCGGCTTTTCTTTCGATGGCGGTAAACCTCAATTTACGAGGAAGAACGCCTTCTTTCGAAAGTTCCTCTTTCGAAAGAAGGCGTTCTTGAATGTAAATAGGGCTTCTTCGAAAGAGAGCATCCAGACTCACTGGATGCTTTCTTTCGAAAAAGCAAGCCGCTTTTTCGAAAGTTCAACGTGCAGTCTAGACGCTATTTCGAAAGAGGCGTGCAGTCTAGACATAGCCGAAATGTACAAGAGCCCCAGCAGGCAGGTACCTATCAACTAGTCAAGTAGTTGATGGAAATTCCATCGACTACTCGACTAGTAAATAACTCAGTACCGAACATCCTTAGTGCTGACGGCCTCTGCAGGCCCCTGGGCAAGATGTCTGTATAGAGGTGCTGGCTGGGTATTCCTAAAAGGGGAAGAGCCGGGGAGGGAATGAATTGGGCTAGGGTGGGCAGCCCTGAGCAGTGTATGGAGCACATCATGCGGGCCCTCAGGTGGCCCTCAGTACCACTCAGAGCACAGAACTCCTCCCCACCCCATTCCCTCAGCCCTTAGTGCTGCCTGGAGCATGCCACCCTGGGCTCCAGCAGTGATTTAAATGTCCCAGTGCTCTGGCCGCCATTGCCACTACTACAGTAGCAGCAGCAGTGGGCCGGAGCTCCAGACCCCTTTGAATTGGCGGGCCTGGAGGTTGATGAATGAAATATGTGCTGGGAGCAGAGCAACATACTGGGGGAAGACAACTTTTAGGATGTTCCACACTTGCTTCATCCAGAGGCTCTGACTCTGCTCCATCCCTTACTTCAAAGCCCAACCCTCGCTCCACCCTTTCTGCCCTCCCTCTGCCCCTTCCCCGAGGCCCTCGCTGAACAGCTGTTTGGAGGCTCCCCACCATTGGCTGACTGGAGGCTGTGCCGAACAGCTGTGGCTGGTGAGTGCTGAGCACCCGCTATTTTTTCCGTGGGTCCTCCAGCCCCACAGCACCCATGGAGTCAGTGCCTGTGGAAGGACCAACAATCTAAAATGTAAATTCTCTGAGGAAGGCAGGAAGGCACTGGCCAGCCTGGATACCAAGGTGACCAGAGAAAATTCTGTCCACAGAACTAACAGTATGGGTTTCCTTTGGGTGTGCCGTACCATATTTAATCACATAGAGCCCCTCACCTTCCTTTACCTGTTGACACCAATAGCAAAGCTTCTATTGAATTCAGTGGGAGTGGGATCAGAGCCTAACAAAATGAGAAATATATGGAGCATGGTTCTTTCCTCGTTTATTTTTAACATCTGGTTATTTATAGATAGAAATAATCAGAAGGATAAATCCATCCCTGACAGCTGCAGAAAAGGGAACCAGAGACTGTTCTGGTCTGAGGCAAGTTTCATCTTCTGTGGAAGCCCACTGAAATCAGTCAAGGACATTCTGTGGCATGTAAGTGAAAGCAGTGATCAACTTACAGTGAGCCTCACCCCAAATTCTAGATCCAACCACCACTGAACATTGGAAAAGTCCACATGTGATCTCGGGGGCACAGGTACCATTCTACAAGGGCCTGTCTCCTCGATATGGAGGATGCCTAACTGCAGCTCTCTTAAATGTACAAACTGCTTTAAGACTTGTGCTATTAACTAATACAGATTTTTTTTAAAAAAAAGTAGAACTGATATGCCTTAGTGCATTCTTCTGGGTAGTGGCGCTCCTGGCAATGCACGCCTCTGGCAGCATTTCTTCATGTAGGAGAAGAGTCTGGATAAACTGCTATTCATTTGCTAGTTATCATTGGTAGACAGTGTCACAGGCTTGCATCATGTCATGCAGCCTGAGCCCTCTGAAATCCACAAAATTTCATGTGGAATCTTGGTTGTCAGATGCAAATATGTTTGCAGTTAAATTTGCAGGATCAGGTCCTACATTATAGAGCTGTGCAAGTAATTGATTTCTGGTTAACTGGCAGTTTTGGAAAACCTAAGGCTACATCTAGACTGGCATGATTTTGCGGAAATACTTTTAATGGAAAAGTTTTTCAGTTAAAAGTATTTCCGCAAAAGAGCATCTAGATTGGCAAGGATGCTTTTGCGCAAAAAGTGCTTTTGCACAAAAGCATCCGTGGTCAGTCTAGACGCAATTTTGCACAAGAAAGCCCCGATCGCCATTTTAGCCATTGGGGCTTTTTTGCGCAAAACAATTCTTCCCGGTCTACATTGGCCCTCTTGCGCAAGTATTCTTGTGCAAGAGGGCTTTTTCCCTCAGTGCCCTTGCACAAATTCAAGCGGCCAGTGTAGACAGCTGGCAAGTTTTTGCACAAAATCTTGCCAGTCTAGACGCACCCTAAGTGTGTGTGGATATGTCTACACTACCCCGCTAGTTCGAACTAGCGGGGTAATGTAGGCATACCGCACTTGCAAATGAAGCCCGGGAAATTCAAATCCCGGGCTTCATTTGCAAGTGCGGTATGCCTACATTACCCTCCTAGTTCGAAGTAGGAGGGTAGTGTAGACATACCCTCTGTGTGTGTGTGTGTGTGTGTGTATGATTTTTGGATGAATGGCAAAGTAAAAAAAAGTAATTTTAGTTAAACCAAATGTTAATTTGATCCCTTTCTTTGCGCCAAAACATTTTATTTTGAGATTGTCAAAATAAAATTTCTTAGTTTTTAAAAATTGTTAGGTTTTTATCAACTGAAACAATTTGGGGAATTGATATGCATTTGTGAAATATTTCAGTCATCTCAAATCTGCATTTTTGTCCAAAATAATGATTTGGTTGAAAAATTCTATCCACATCTGCTTCATAACCAAGAGAAGCTGCTTTGTGAGAGAGAAGTACATTGACATTGGGCTTAAATTGCCGCAAAGGGGGTTTAGGTTGGACATTAGGAAAAACATCCTGCCTATCAGGATGGTTAAAAACTGGAATAAATTGCCCAGGGAAGTTGTAGAATCTCCATCACTGGAGATATTTAAGAGCAGGTTAGATAGACATCTATCAGGGATGATCTAGACAGAGCTTGGTCCTGCCATGAGGGCAGGGGACTGGACTCAATATCCTCTCAAGGTCCCTTCCAGTTCTAGTATTCTATGATTTTATCACATGGTTGGGAACATTCAAAAGATGGTGCTGGCAAGAGCTTCAAGCTTATTCAGCAGCTAAGTCCAGATCCACTGACTTCAATGGGCTTTGGTTAAGGCTTCTGGTTCTCAGGACAGAGCACCAGAGAAAGCTATATTCTATCTTTACCTTAAAAGTTAAAGGAATATGGGAACATCATTTCAAAAGACAGCTAGGGCTTGCTTTAAAAAACGAACACTAGGAACAATCTAAAACCCAACCCACTCCAGGACAAATGCTAAAACTTGAGGGTAAAATTCTGACCTCATTGTGTTTAATCACAAAACTCCTGTTGATTTCAATGGGGCCAGGATTTGAGAGTCAGCTCATCTCCTTGCAATGAATGTTTTCAGGTAGTGTATTCCTTTCTGTTCCAGTGCACTGCCTTAATTCTATTCTGCAGCATTTCAGGGCTCTAACATTGTAAAACGTAGGTCCAAACATGATCTTTTTCCATAGGAATGTGTTAAACAGCCCATGAAAAGCCAGCATGATCAAAAGATGTTCTACAAAGTATTGATATTTCACTGCTTCTTACCTCCAGCTTCTACAGTAATTCACCATATCAGAAATACAATATTTGTAAGTTCTTTTTCATAAAGGTCTTTATGGGTTTGGAAATTTAAACACCGCGAAGCTGAAGTTGAATTGGAAACCAAAAGTCTCTAAGCTTGTACATCTTAGAAAAAAATTCAATTAAGTGGGATTTTAGCTGTTTCAATAAAATTGGACTCTCCCTTTTCAAGATAAGGGTCCTATAGAGTTGAAGCAACCTTTATGTGGCAGGAATATCCACTTCTACTAAACGTATAATCCTAGCTCAGGATACAATGCACACAACAGGAAATCAATGTATAGTAGAATCAATTTGAAAATATAAAATAAACTAATATATGAGTGGAAAATTGACTTCCAATGGATTAAAAGCAGCACAAATGGCTGAAAAAATCTGGCTTTTTAACAGGATGAGATGGGAGGTAATAATAATACAGCTCGTTAACAACCAGTTTCAAATTGGTGTGCTTGTGTGTTTTCTTTGCTAAAAGGATTCAATGAAGAAATAATTTACTGGTGCACTTTTCTCTGTGTTTGTCACTGAAAGGATGTAAAGTGTGTACAGCAGTGTGAAAAAGGGGGCAAAAGTATAAGATGTGTGATGAATTATTTAAAATATCAGTACTATAGGCAGTGTAGGATTACTGCAGCAACACCATTGTAGTTACAGGTATGTATAAAATGTTTCCATTACTATTATCATGGAGGAGTTTATAACTCAGCCATTGTGTTTGTTATTCTTAAAGGGAATTTAATGTTTGAGTAATGTGCTGGATTGGCAGCCCTGAAACCATCAGTCCTCTATTAATCCACAGACTAAGGCAGTAGCATAGCAGCTTATACCCTGCCCCACTTATGCCCCAACTACCTTATCCACTGCACCACTGGGGGAGCCCCGCAACCTCCCAGATCCCTTAGGCTATTACTAAGGAGGAAAGGCCAACCAGTCCTTGGCCTCTCTGCATGTGCCAGATTTAGCTCCCAATGATAAATGATTAATACTTGTTGGGGTTGTTGTTTGGTTTGTTTGTTTTTTGTTTAAATCCTGATGGTAATGGGGTGGATAGGAGAGGACTGGGTATGTGGAAGGGAGCAACGTATTGCTACACAACCTAGCATTATTGTGCTATTTATGTGTACATCTTTCCTTTTCTTTCCCCTATATTCACTAGCATCAGAGCTATAGGAATGAGAATCTTACTAGAGTTTTTACATTAGAACAGAGTTTCTCTGTGGAGGAATCTAAATTTTTGTTTCCATTCACTGAGACTTTTTGCCACTGAGTTGGATGACCAGAGAAATACACAGAGAGCCAGCCCTGGTCTACTGGTTAACTGGAATCCCAACTAACTATGAATCCCAGCTAACTATGAAAAACTCTTAGGTGAAGCTCCAAACCAGTTGAATGTTCTTAGTTTCAGATTTCTACCCCTACCCAGAACTTTAAGCCAGATCTATATTAGACCTGGAAGCTTGGCTTAAAGTACGTAACTGCAGCTACGTAAATAATGTAGCGGGAGTCAAAACATCTTAAGCTGAGCTTGGCATTGTCTCCACAGAGGGTGGTCAATGGGAGCAAACACCCCCATCAGCTTCCCTTACTCCTCATGAGGAGCAGGAGTACTGGTGCAGACTAGGGATGCCCTCAGCATTTGATTTAGCGGGTCCTTACTAGACCTGCTAAATCAAATACCAGAAGATTGATCTCCAGCATGGTAAGCATAGACATGGCCTAAGACTGTCTACACTACAGACCTACAACCACACTGCTGAACCAATGCAGCTGTGCCTCTGCAAGATCCCCTGTATAGCTGCTCTATGCTGACAGGAGAGAGTTCTCTTTTGGATATAATTAACCTCCCCCACTCTTCCCCGCAGTTAGCACCAGTAGCTGTGTCAGTGGGACAAGCTGTCCTGCTGACTTAGTGCTGTGCACACTGCCATGTTTGCCGGAGACACTTTTGTTGCTTGGGTTGTGTAGCTTATATTAGCAAATGGGGCTTGAACAGTCTATGGCCTTGGACTGGCTCTGTCCTCAGGTGGGAATTTTACTTTTTCTGCTTAGATCAGAAGTGTCAAATAGCTCATCCTTCAAACCAGGTCAGGCCCAACTCATGCAATGTTGTGGCCTGTGGTGCCATTTTGAAAGTCTACTGAATCAAAGCTTTCATTTAAAAAGTATTTCTGGCCCATGAAATTATGAACAAAACAATATTTTGGGGACATGTTCTGGGTTTATCCAATGCAGTGTCTTGTCTATGCAGGCAGTTTGGAGCCAGGACTCATAAGGGTGAATGCCCCACCTTCATCAGTCTAACTGGGAGCTCTTAACTCTAAACCCTAATATTAACACTTTTATTTCTGCATTAAGTATTTAAATGGCTGTTCGGTTTAGTGGGAAGCACTGCTGAGTGGTTGGATACTGCAAGTTGCTGTGGTAAAGGAAATGCAGATGAAGAAAAGACAAGACACAAAGAGCATGTCTATATGGGGATAATTGGATTAAGCATGTAACACTTACTTGTTCAGGTTTCCTCTGCAGTATTTTCAGGCTGGCTGTACATAATGGGGTTCTTGTGAAATCTCTGAATCTGTTATACAGCTCTTGGCTGCCTGGAAACATCTCCTCCTGGGTGGATCCTTTGTGTGCTTGCCATGCTGTCTTTAATTCACGACTTCATTCCTGGAGGCAATCGTGGCATCTTTTTAAAAAATGCAGGGAGGTAGTTGGAGGTCCTGTTTTGTCACTTGCCTTCAGATACTTCAGAACCCCTTTGACCAGCTCTGGGAGTGCCACTCTTCTTCGTTTGCTCTTACAGTGTCTTGTGGTGTCTGAATTCTAGTGGTTCTTCCCCAGATGAGACTGATATTCAACTGTGCATAAAAGGCACTCAAGTTTAGGATCTCTGCAGGGGTCTGCTTGGAAGCATTAGTTGGGGGCGTGGCGGCTATACTAGGTGCATAACTTGTGGTGTGTGAATTCACAAGTACTTAGTATCAAAAAGGGACACAGCTGGCTGATCTCCTCTCCTGCCCCCAACATTTAAATGAAGAGATGCTCTCTGGTCAAGACGATTTTGGAGTAGTAGAAGGTGCACAGACTGGCCTACGTGTGAAGCAACGTAGACTAAAATAGCAGTGGCAGGGCTACCAACAATGTATTAGTTAGGAATGTGTCCACACAAATCTGAAAGGGACTAAACTCTCTGAAGTGGATTCAATCTTGAAAGGATTAATTACTCTGGCTCCAAATAATTCAGTTTTAAAAAATATCTGTGTACAACTGAAGTCAGTCTGATTTAACTTCCTCAGGCAGACAGTCTCAAAGATGGAGAAGGGTAAGAGAAATAAAAGAGCTGAATAGCCAAGAGCCTATTTTCTAACCTGGATACAACAATAAAGCACTGAATGAATAATACAGAACCACAAGGGGTGGGATACTCACTACCATCTAAGTGACTTCAGACTACAAGTCCCTTTATCCTCTCATCTAAAGTAATTTAGATGCATTTGAAAATCCCCACACCCAGTAACTAAGTTTAGTTGCCATATTCAGGCCATATTAATTGATCTTCATGCAAAGCTCCCATTCACATCAAGGGTAGGAGAGTTATGTAGCACTAAACTTATACACTGGCCCCCAGAACATAGTTCATATTAGAATGTGTTCCTTTCCACGGAAGGAATTTGACATCTTTGGCTCAGGTTCATTGTGACAGGAGCTGGAGAAAATGATAGCTAGCAGGCAGGGGGACATAGTTTAAGTGTCATATAGGTGCTATTGAGTAAGAGTACTTTAGAATTTGGAATGGTTATTCTGTTGTCCATTTATTATATTGCCTGAATTTATAGAACAAATGACAGCTTTGAATGACCTCTGGAAAAAATTGCAGACCAAAAGAATATATATGTGTGTGTGTGTGTGTGTGTATGTATAAATTTAATGATGACTCAATCTGTTATATGTTCTACCTGAGAGGCTATTAAAACTCAGCTCAGTTTTCTAAGCAAGTCAGATAACCCCAAAACAGCAGATACTTTTAGCATATATTAGTTACATTGAAAATTGGTACTGAAATTTATGTTACTGGGATGTGTGATATATTCACGTGATGAACTGCTTTTCAACCATCTTGAGATGTCTCATATGTCAGTCTAGAGGCTGTGATTCTCCAAAGAGATAGGAATAATGAAGGTGTGTCTAGTACTTACTGAGCACAGGGTGCCTTTTAAAAAATGAAAACAATAATCATGCTAAATAGGCATGTTGTCTGGAGCCATTAGTGTCTATCAGATGAGTGGTAAAGGGAATGCCAGGAATAGTTTAATATGTGTCAAGGGCTAGTTCTAAAATGTTTCCACTGTGTAGAGCCCTACAGACTCCATCCCTTTTCCAGGGTTAGAATGTGAGCTGTCACTGTGCAGGAGATCAACATGAAACACCGCTGTGTCTTTAGGATTTGGGACCACATGTGAAACTGCCCTAAATTACAGCAGGTTCTGTCTAACTTAGGTGTGTATCTGGCCCCCATGACTGAAGTAAGCAAGCACCTCACAATCTTTAGTGTATTTATTTTTACAAGACTTCTGTAAGCTGGAGAAGTACTGTTGTCCCCATTTTATTGAGGGGGAACTGAGGCATAGAGCAGTTAAGTGAGTGGCCTAAGGTCACACAGGCTGTTTATGGTATAGCTGGAATCAAAACTGTATCTCCTGAGTCTGACACTAGTGCCATAGGACCATAACTTTCTCTCTTGAGGCCTTTTGTTGTCCTGGAATGGCTAGAGTTGCCTCACACTCTACTCACATCACCTCTATCCCCTGCACTCATTATGCAAGGGGTATTCCCCAGGAAACAATTTTGTCCCCTTTCCACTGCCAAAAAGACAAAATGGGGCCACAATGGAGGCAGATTTGGGACCACTCAAGTTGTATGGTTATTCCACTTAGTAAAGGGAATATGCCTCATAGCTACCAACAGGTCTGAAGTGAGACTTAATTTTATTATCTGAGGGTACGTCTAGACTACAGGCTTTTGTCGACAGAAGTTTTGTCGACAGATACTGTCGACAAAACTTCTGTCGACAAAGAGCATCTAGACTACATTGAGTTCTGTTGACAAAGCAAGCTGCTTTGTCGACATGGTAGTGTAGACGCAAAGGACAGTTTACATGCAATAACACCTTCTGTCGACAGAAACTCCATCGACAGAAGGCATTATGTCTCGTAAAATGAGGTTTACCAGCATCGACAAAACTGCTGAGTTCTGTCGATGTTATGTTGACAGAACTTAGCGGTAGTGTGGACGCAGGTATAGTTTTGTCAACAAAAGTCCACTTTTGTTGACAAAACCCTGTAGTCTAGACGTACCCATAGTGTTTAAAAGCTATTATAGAAATATATCCATAAATATATGTTAGTCTGTTTCAGGGGGATAAAAACAGCAATGAGTAGTCCTGTGGCACCTTAAATACTAACAGATTTATTTAGGTATAAGTTTTCACTGGCTGGAACCCACTTTGTCAGTTTTTATAGAATTGTAAAGTAGCATTTTTGTGATCTCAGAATCTTGTGTGTAGAAGAGAAAAATGTTGGTACATAAGTAAATGCTGCCCAGATATGACAGTGGTTGGCACAATGTAGAAGCTAAATAGGCAGCTATGTATTCAATATATGAATAATAGAGTATATGGAACAGTGTTGTTATTGCAGCACCAGAAAGAGGTGTGATACATGCTTTAAAGTCAAATACAGGCAGTCCCCGTGTTACATGGATCCGACTTACATTGGATCCCTACTTACAAACGGGGTGAGGCAACCCCGCACAAGCTGCTTCCCCCCAGCAGACCAGGGAGATGTGAAGCTAGCACCCCCCTCCCCCCCCCCAGCAGGCCAGGGAGACGCGGAGCAGCTTTTCTCAGCAGACACCTCAGCTTGAGAATAAAGGACTGAGGGAAGTGAGGTGTGGGAGAATAAAACTGAGCTCTGGAGAAATGTTTGGCTAGAGTTTCCCCTACAATATGTACCAGTTCCGACTTACATACAAATTCAACTTAAGAACAAACCTACAGTCCCTATCTTGTACGTAACCCGGGGACTGCCTGTAATAGCAATCCTATGGTAAAAGCTGTATGATGAAAAGCACACGTCTTTCAGGGTACGTCTAGACTGCTCCCTGAAAGAGCAGATGAGTGTTTCGGCATCCCTGTAAAGCTTGTTTTACGAGGAAGAAGGGATGTTCCAAAAAAGGGTTTTTTCCCCACATTTAGCCCAGTGTAGATGTCAAATGTTGAAAAAAAGAAGAAAAAGTTATGCAAATTGTGGTTTGCAATTTTCGTATCTTTTTCTGGGGGAAATGTGTAGTGTAGACACAGCTTCAGATCTGCTAATGTTTACCTCAGCACCCATGAGGAGAGTATCTCTGCATAGCTGAATGATGGTGTCCACACTTGTGGAACTGACTGCAGGATCAGCACCTACATATGTTAGCAAGCCAAAGTAAGAAAATGGGAAAGGAGCATTGGAGAATGAGGCTTACCAAGATGAAAGCTTGTGAGACCATTTTAGTCTGTCAGGTTCTCTTGTGAGACCATGCGGTCTGTCAGGTTCTCTATGGAATTTTGTAAAGAAACATACAATCATTTAATACCTGAGGGCCTGTAGACAAAAGTCAATGACGGAAAGCAGGCTAAGTAAGGGTTTGAGACAAAGCCCATTGAAATCAATGGGGATCTTTCTGTTGACTTCTATGGGATTTGGATCAGGGGCTAAGGCCCCAATAGAGCAATAACACTTTAAGCACATTCTTAAATCCATCACTGACCAGCAAAGAAATGTAAACAGCTCCTTAAGTGTTTTGATTTATAGGGGCAGTTTGCTGACTTGGGGCCTAAGTGAGTAAGAGCAACAGAAATTTTACTACTGTATTTATTACAACTTTATTTGATCATATGCTGTAATATATATGCATTCTTATTGTTTATTGTATATTTAGCTTGCACTTAGTATATTCAATATGCCTATGAAGACAAACAAATAAATAAATCTTAGGATGAGTTGGCAGTCAGCCATGCACATTTAGTAGCCTAATTTAGAAACATTAGGTAAATGTGAATTAATTTTGACATGGTGGATTTTGTGCTGAATTAAATAATCATATTACAGCTTGTAATCCACTTGGCAATAGGTAAATTAGTCCTTCATTAAGGAATCATGAAGGAAAAATGCATAATCTTCAGCAATGCTCTAAGAATAAAATCGTTATCTGAAGTAAAGCAATATTGATAGCCAATTTGGGGAAAACACTTTGGGTTTTTTGCTTTTTGTTTATTTTTAAAGAACAATTTCTTTCCTGGTATATTTATGCTATCATGAAATTTCCAGTTTATTAAATACACAGGGTTATTAAATACACTGAGTTTATGTGAAAATGGTGAAAAAAACGTAAATCTTTATTTCAGTCATTTGTCTCTACTTGTTTTTCAACACAGGCAAACAATTTTCACCCAGGAATGCACTTTTACATCTGATTAATGGTAATGAAAGCTGTGATTAAAACAAACTGAAATCCTTCTGTCAAACAGCGTAATTTAGAATTGTGAATTATCCCTCAAAAGACCACAAGTGGTACAATCACACATTAACATAACAGCAAACCTTATTTACACAATCTCAAATGTTGTGTAAATTGGCCTTTAAGTGGGTTTTAAATGGCATTAGCTTGGTAGGTGTTTTCAGAACTGCTAAACAAAGAAAAACTAGTTACAGTGCAATATTTTACAAATGAATACTTTTAATGGGCCTATTTTCAATTGAATTGACTATTAAAACAATGAAGGCGGAAAATGACAACAGTTATTTAATCTGGGTGGCAATACAAATAGCAGAACACTTCTGGGCTCTTCAGCATCTTCTAGCAGAAAGTATTTGTGAAAGTCCTCTCAACACCCTGAGCTGCCTTCCAATCATATTGTATGCAGCTACAAGAACTGAAACATAACAGGTAGTGGAGGGGAAGCTAAAGGGTGAATTTCTTTTTGTAATTTTCATAAATGCAGAAGACTGGACCGGTTTATTATAATACTCTGTGTATTATGGTTCTCATCCTTTTTTTCCAATCAGACTTGATGGTATGAAGTTCGTTGATAAAACAACATAGGTCAGAAACAGACAAAACTGATTGGAGACAGAGTATTTTTGTCTCTGATCAGTTGTGTCTGTGTCTGAGCAATTATTGTGACCTCCACAAAGCAGGGACCATCAACAACACTGTTGACACTCAATGAGTAATGTTTTAAGAAATTAAATGTTCATTACGAGGTAAAGCAAGCCAAATTAATTCGCTAATTTGTTGCTTATTAATTATATTGTGTCACGAAGGAGCCCTGGAGGCCCCAACCAGGGTCTAGGTCTTGATTTTCTAGGTGCTATATAATTACATACAAGAGAGGGTCCCTGCTTTGAAGTGCTTGCAATTTAAATAGACAAGACAGACAAGGGATGGAAGGGAAAAGAAAGGCACAGAGCAGTAAAATGACTGACCGAGATCATATAACCAGAGCTGGGGCTAGAACACAGGTCTCCTCATGCCCACGCCTGTGTACTATCCTTTAGAACACAGTGCTGTATTTACTTAATGGAGGGGTATCTATCAATATTGCATGTGTATCTATGATGATTTAATCCCTTAGAAATTATTGTCAGCCAGCAATTTCACTACCATTCACCCAGAAATATAACCCAAAGGTTACTTTAATTGTTTTTGTTCTGGTTCATAACTAATCAGTGTTAGACTGTTCGTTACCTATGTTAAATTGTAAGAAAAACCCTGATCCTGCAAAGACTTACACAAATGCTTAATTTTACACACTGTGGGCAGGACTACATGAGAAAATGATTTTGAAATGAAATAATAACTCCTAAAGTAACTCTTTTGAAAAGCATGTCCACACTACAGGGAAACTGCAAAATTATTTCAAGGCGAGCTCCCTTAATGTAGACGTGCTGCCTCCACTTTACTTAGAGCCCCAGGAAGCACTGGGGAGTAATTACTTCAAATTACTGGTGGAGTGCCACTTGGGCCTGAGAAACAAGCATTGACTGATTAGATCACATCATAATGCAGGCTTAGGATGA
Source organism: Pelodiscus sinensis (assembly GCF_049634645.1). NCBI lineage: Eukaryota > Metazoa > Chordata > Testudines > Trionychidae > Pelodiscus > Pelodiscus sinensis. The sequence goes on along the minus strand of NC_134715.1, from coordinate 120,397,450 downwards.
CAAGCAGTGGCTGCAGTACTTTTGGATATACAAGGCCACATTCCCGGATGTGAGTGTGCTGAGCTCTCTCCAGCCCTCCAGCACAGGGACACTGAAATAAGAGAGTGGAGAAGCGAGTGGTGACTGCACAGTGGAAACTTGCAGTGCAAGATTGCTTCTTGTCAGTGGACAATCAGTTTGGATTTGGAAAATCAACTGTGGGCTCCTTTGGCATCCAAATGTGCAGGACCATTAATTGTTTCCTGCTATGGCTACGATTATGATTTTTAGAAATATGCAGGACGCTGGATGGATTTGCAGCAAGAGGGTTCCCAAACTGTGGGGTAGCAATAGACAGTATCCCTATTTGGGCATCAGATCATCTTGCCACAAAGCACACCAGCAGAAAGAGCTACTTGTCTGTGGTTATGCAAGCAAATGTGGATCATGTAAGTTGTTTCACCATCATCATTATGAGCTGACCAGGCAAGATGCATGATGCTCACATCGTTAGGAACACAGGAGTTTTCAGAAAGCTACATGCAAGGACTTTTTCTTGACCAGCAGATTACCATTTGGAATGATGAAATATCAGACATGATCCTGAAGAACCCAGCCTGCACTTTGCTTCCCTGGCGCATGAAGCCATACCCTGGCTGCCTTGACAGCGCCAAGGAAAGTTTAATCTATAAGCTCAGCAAGTGCAAAATAAAAGTTGAATATGCTTTTCATAGAATGAGGAAGTGCTGGCATTGTGTACTCACCAGATAGGATCTCCTGTAAGAAAAATATTCTAATGATTATGAGCTGTGGGTCTGAGTCCTGCATCATATCTGTGAAGCAAAGAGTGAAAAGTTGCTGCCAGAAGAGTGGCACTCTGCTGAGGTTGCACAGGCAGACATAAGAGCTACTAGAAGGCTCAACATTGAACTACACAGCTCAGGGAAGCTTTGAAAGATCTCCTTAACAGTGTGTTGTGGAGTACTATGCTTTACTGGACCCTGCTGTCTAGGATCCTGTTCAGAGTTGCATGGTTCTTGGCGCACATTTATGGATATAACACTGGCAATGCACCTATTCATTTTGTGGTAAATTCATCTTACTCCGTATAAAAGTTTTAAAGAGAGAAAGCTCATAAACGTGTTTTCCTGTTTTATCAATGAAAGTGAGATATGCACAGTGGTTGCTTCCCTCTTTCCCCAGGTAATAATTATTTACATTGGGCTTGATAGCAACCAAAAGTGTTTTATATTAAGTATAAAAAGTAGGATTTAAGTGATTACAAGTATTAACAGACGGAGCAAGTAAGTTACTAAGCCAAAATAATCAAAACATGGCACCGAATCTTAACACATTAAGAAACTTGTTAAATGAAAATTCTTACCCTAGTATTTCTTATCATCTCTTCCACAATCTAGGCAACCTCCAGGCTTGGGCCTGATCCTTCTCCCTGTTCAATCATAGGGTGCATCTATACAGCACAGTTATTTAAAATAACTGATGTTATTTCAAAATAACAATGCAAGTGTCTACACAGCAAGTCCGTAATTTTGAAATAATGGACAGCTTATTCCTACTTCTCTAAACTTCATTCCAGGAGGAATAACACCTATTCCAAAATAGCTATTTCAGAATAGCAGTAGTGTGGACACACAACGGTTGCTGTTTCAGAATCACTCCTTCCCAGAGCCATTCAAATTAATTACTCCCCCGTGCCTCCTGGGGCTCTAATTCAAGGTAGAATGACCACATTAGTGACCTACCTTGGAGTATTTTTGAGGCTTCCTTATAGTGTTGACATGCTATTTCGAAATAAGCTATTTCAGAGTATTTCTTCCAGAATAGCTTATTTTGAAACAGGTGTGCAGTGTAGATATACCTTTAAATGTTGCCAGCAGGATCTTGGGTACCATGTTGGGGGGGTCTCCTTGTGTCTGGCAGCTACTCCTATAGTTAGGTTTCCCAGATTTATATCCCTTTTGCCTAAGGTAAGAATTTTTTGTTCAAACTTTTCTCATCTTCACTGGAAAAGTACAAGATCCAAAATGGGTTCCAGCATCAGGTATCCTGGCCGCATGACTTTGTAGGACCAACCACAGTTTGGGCTTAGGGGGAAACAACCCCATTTACAGATCATTGTCTTGAGCACTGGGTCATTATGTCTCTGGACTATTACTAATGGCCATCATTAGCATATATAGAGTTATAAACAGATTCACACTTCATATTTCTAATGTCACATACAAGAATGATACATGCACAGATATAGAATATCCACTTTCAGCAGATTTATAACTTTTGAAATGTTACAGGATACATTTTGCTTAAGCAAAATATTCATATTCATAAGCCAATTTTCAGAAAACATGAGGGGCAGAGTGTGGCAATGTTATTCCAAGTCCTCTTTTTTCCTCTCTTTATCTGGCTTAGGTGTTCCAGAGGTGGGGAGGGGGAAATGGCAGCAGTTGCTGATAAAACATGCAGAGCTACCATTGTCAATGTACACACATTGGAAAGTGAAACTTAAGATTCAGACCTCCCTGACCTTGTAACCCTAAAGTTTCAGAAAGATGTGCTTATTGACACGTCTGCTTGGGCGTGCTTGTGCCTGGCTCCATTCACAGCACCATCCCTGGAGAGAAAAACAAAGGAATCGTGCATTTACATGGAACACCTGTGCAAACCTGACACCGTTTGCACAGATGGGGGCGATTTTAGCTGATGTCCCACTCCTGAGGATAACAGAGGTGGAGAGAACAGCTGCTGCTGGTATCCAAAAACTGTCTAGGCCCATCTGCTGTTAGCCAGTGTACTGCAATGGTGATTGGCAAAGTGATCACTGACTAGTGTGGGAAAATGTCCTACCATAGAAGGAAAAATAAGGCAGCCCTACCTAAAAACCTTCAGGGGAGGATTGCAGAGCACCTCCTTGAAAGTTTCATGGAGATTTAAAAGAAAGAAAAGAAGACCATAATCTCCACTGTGTACCGCTATAGGTAAAGGGGAAAAGAGAAATGTAGAAAATATCCTACCTGCAGTTTATTGCAGAAAGGTGATGGGCATTCTCAGCTCTCATAGAAGTCACTGGGAAAGGAAGGAACTCTGCACCTTGGAGGATTAGGTCCTAAAACCAAAGTCACTAGACAGTTAGCACTTGATAAAGCCCAATAAATCTGAAAAGTTACCAGAAAGATACAGTTTGCTCAATTTGTTTTCTGGATGTACTCTTGGAGTTCTGAAAAACTCTTAAGAGTTCCAGAAGAAACTGCAACCAAACACTTACTGTCAGAACGCTACGGAGTGTGGCTACCCTCATACGAGTGAACACACTAATGGAATGATACTGGATTTATCAAAGATAAAAAGTAGAATTTGACACAAGGGACAGCTATGTTGAATAAGAAGGTCTCCCTTCTCATGCCATAGCTGCATTTCATTTATGCCTTTTCAATCCAGGCAGACAACCTGATTAAACTAAACAATTAAATGATGTTACAGAGAAAGAGAGAGAGAGAAAAATAAAATTAAAGAATAAACAAAAAAGCTCCCCTCCCAAAATCTTCCTTTTTAGAATTCTCTTCTCACCAGAAATCTTTCACTTCCTCAGTTTCACTGCAGTGGCATGATAGCCAGCATCATTATCTTTCAGCAAATCAACTCGTCACCCCCAGTTAAATTCAAGAAGGCAGCTATGACCAAGTCCAGCCCTGTATTCACACCCTACAGAATACTGTAATAATCTTTGTATAAAATAGACATAGTGAGGTATCATTTGAAAACCAGTAACTCACTAATCAATAAAATAATGGAAAATATATGGAGTGGCATTGTATGGAAAGTTATGAACATACAGTGAAATTATGATCGATACATGTTTACCAGACAAGTAGGAGTAAATCTGTTCCTTAAAGAAAAAGGACAACTTGACATTCTAATCAAAGGAACCAGCCCTTATACTTTCTTGGGGAATCCTATTGGGGAATTTGGTCAGCCCTGTTGCTGGGAATGTGTATAAGGATTTTACCTTCAACCAAGTCTTAAGTTTTATCTATTAGAAAGTATTTTATCTTCATTTCTCTTGTAGTAATTTTGACGTTAATGTCGTGTACTTGTACTCACTTAAAACCTCTCTCTTTGTAGTTAAATAAATGTGTTTTATTCTTTAATCAAAACTAATTCAGTGTTGTATTTAAACTGAATTGTTTGGGTAACTCCAGCTAAAAAACACTCCAGTGTTTACTGACAACAGGTGAATACAGACTGACCAAAGGAGTACAATGAAAAAACAAGCATGATAGGCCGAGGTCTCAGCTCACCAGCAGCCTTCCCACTGTCAAGTTTTTTTTTCTAAGCATTTTGGAAAAAGAGCATACTGGTTAGTTTTGAGGATATTTAAGGGGGGCTTCTGCCTAGTGTGTGGAGCAGCATGGGGTAAAGCATGAAGGTGCTTGTTTGGAAAATGTAACAAAAGGGCAATAGAAGCAGGCAACACAGGCCAGTTGGAGGTGGAAGTTGACATCTTAACAGTGAAAGGAGAAGAGAGGTTGGATTGGGATAGCTGGGAAAGGCCTTGCAAGTGAAGACAAGTTGATTGTATTTGATGTGGTAGAGAAGAGGGAGCCACAATACCCACATTAGTTCAAGGAAAGGAAAGGAAGAGACTTCCTTCTTAGAGATTTCTTATTGCTGTGTTAGTGCTAAGCACTTAGATTTTCCACCCCATCTAATCAATGGGGCTTTTTGACCAACTTTGTAGTATCCTGTAACTAGCTGCTCCAAGATAGGACACATCAAAAGCAAAGCACAATTTATATGTCTACCATTTTAAGCCCTCTTTAAAAAAAAAAATTCCCCTGAAGTTCTGCTGCTTTATCCTTCAAAATAATCTTGGGTCAGGATGTTAATTATCCTTTTTACAGCACCTCTAATGTGGCTTTTTAATTTTAGTATCATTTGTTTTCTATTACACTAAAACAAAACTAATATTAATAATTAAAAAGAGACTTTGTTTCTGTAGTTTTTTTGCGGCAAGCTCACAGTACCAGGTAGACCTTTAAAGTGTTGATTCTGCATGACTAATTGATTGCTTCAGCTGGGGTTAATTAATTAATTAGTAGCAGAGCTGCATTAAAGATTGGAGGCATTCAGAACTCACATAATGGACGTGAGCTACAGGAGCTTTATTAGTACATAAAATGAGTGTTTAAAATCCACACAGCAACTAATATGCTCTTGAGGCTTTCATTAAACAAACCTATAAAATTACTTGCTTCATTATGTATTTTAGTTACTTTCTTCACATTGTACGGTATCTCTTCACCTTTTTCTTTTGCCAGCCAGTTTTAAGTGCCTATTTGAAATCAATTTCTCTAATAATGGGCTTAATGAGCTCATCAATTAAGGCTGCCATAATGGAATGTAACTGTGTGGTTTCAGTTATCAGTTAAACTCTGGAACTAATTTCCATGCTTCATCTATCAAAAATGATTGGCTAATATTGTTTAGCTTCTGCTTTAGGACGATAGGGAGACCCCGGGCCCTTCTCCGTTAATGTCCGAAGGCCTGAATTTCTCTTTGGAAAAATAAAAAGGGAAGGAGACTGCATGGGATTGAAAGAACAATGAAGAAAGAGATTTGGCCCCTATCTGGATCTGAAAGACCTGTGATCCTGTATTTCAGCACTGGCTTGGTAATTAGTAGTAATGGATTACATTTTCAGACGTATTAGATAAGATGATCGTTCCGCATGAAAAACCCCATTATGAGTTTCTTACCCCTCTCTCTCTTGCTCACTCTCTCTTTTAATAAGCTCTGCCCTTTTCTGTGACCCCTTTAAATAATAGCATAAATGGCCTATAACGCTAAATATGTAAATATTTCCATTACACAGTGCCCTCGCAGTTATATCAGATTTGGATTCATACCAACCCTGAATGTTGGGGAAGAACTTTTATCATAAAGGGCAGAATGAATATCCTACTAAATGCAAAACAAAACTCAACTCCCCTATATAAATAGAAATTTTAAAATGTTTAGTTAGGAACCAAAAAAATCAAGAGCCAGGAGTTTCAAAAGTTAAGATTCCCACAGCTGCTATATGGCTTGGTTAGTGACATATATATATATATATATATCATATTTTTTCCATTCTTGTTTGTTTTGGTTAAATGCCTGACATACTATAAAGTTTTTACCAGCTGGTAAAATTTGATTCATTGATGCTAGTGAAACACTACCCAAGTAAGAGTGACAAAATCTGGCCCATGATGTGAGCTATTTGTAGAACCTTAAAAAAAATCATAGAAACTTTTTCTCCATTGCTGTTGTTTGTTTGTACTCTGACATCTATTCTGTACTAGGCATTTTCCAGATGTCCAAAAGAGTAGAAAGTAGCCTGAAGTTTACAGTGAAAGAGAAGGGCAGAGGGAAAGTGAAGAGGTACAACAGATATTTTTGTACATATCATGGGACTGAATGTAGACAATGTTCCCTCTAATTAATTTTCCATCTATGTGCAGAATAAATTTTAGGTGCACCAAAGCATGTGTGGCTGTGCACCACCAATAGAAACACATGCGGCTGGCTATGGGTGCTGTGGACACTCTGCTAATCAACAGAGCAGCACCTGAATCTCTCTTGGCTGGCTGCCCAAGTGCTCAGCTTACAGGGAACACTGGTCGTAGAGTAAGGTCCTTGAAACCAGTGGACCATCTCAAGGAATAAGGTTGTAGGTAGGATATTAGTCTGTCCCCATACAACTTTTTAAATACATGAAATCTTTTACATTATCAGAACATTGTGTGATACAGGCAAACTCATGGAGAGACCCTAAAATCATGGGAGCTGCCATTTGTCTTCCTCCCTATTTGCTCCCTTTCCTGGGGTAAAGTAGTGTTTGTGGAAAATTGTATATGTGTTTCATGTTATGGATTGAAATCTGTTTCGTGCACAGACAGGGGAGCTGACATTTCCCACAAGCCCCTGGGCAAGGTGGAGGAAGGGGGCAGCTCTGTGTTTCTAAAAGGGGTGAGGCTGAAGGCAGCCAGCCATCTGTGCCACCCATAGTGTGTCATGGCCTCCCGCAGCCATTAGCACTGCCCGGAACGCACGGTGTGGTGCTCCGGCAGTGATTTAAAGGACCAAGAGCTCTATACACCATTGCTGCTACTGCAGTGGCGGCTGAAGCCTCAGGCCCCTTTGAATGGCTGGGTTTTGGAACAATTGCTTCCTTTGCCCCACCCCCCTCTTGTTGGGAGGCCTGTGCCTGTCTCAGACACAAGCTGACAGCAAGTCAAGTTAGGCCTGACTGAAAGCCCATTAAGTCAAGGGGACACTCTCCATTGACTTCAATGGCTTTTAGATCAGGCCCTAAGAGTTGGCAATTTTTGAGTTTACTGTGTACAAAGTGTGATTTTTTTTTTTCACCTTTAACAACTGGGTTGTCAAGTTTGAACCCAAGGCCTTCAGCCTCAATGCACTGACCTCTGTCATGTGAGCCAAAAGATGAAGACCCCAGTCGTGCTCCCACTGGTGTGAATGCAAAACTGCTGTTGACTTCAGACCCTAGTTACATTGGCTGGCAGCTGTAGTAGGATGTTATCCTCTGTGGACCAACAATACAATTATAAACAAATACGTTTATATTTGTATGTCTAAAAAATGACAAAAGAGTTTCCTCAAACTTTCTCCCCATTACACTTTAGGATAAATTACAGAAATCCCAGCAAAAAAGTGATATTTTCAGGCACTTATGAGGATAAAAAAATAGTCTGGGGAGAGGAATGGTGGGAAAAAGGCTTTGCTAAGGGTTCTGCTTTTCAGTATAAATTTAATATTTGCAATATATACAGGGTAATTGATAGTTTGTTCACATTCAAGGCCTGATCCTACAATTATTTAAACACATGCTTAACTTCACTTACACAAATAGTCTCTTTAAAGTCAATAGGACTACTCACATGAGTAATGGTGAGTGTCTTTTAAAGATGACACCCAGAGTCTCATGCTCACTATTTGCAGAATACTAATACTTTTAATACAATAAATAAATGAAATGTTTTGGCAGCCTTAATTACAGCTGCCCTATTTTAAGCCAGGTTGTATCACATCAAAAAGCCCAAGAACTCTAGAAAGAGCCTTAGAATGTTTTTTATTTTTCCGCTAAAGAGTGGTTGTATTTTTTTTTTCTGATTTTTAACATTAGAAATTTGGTGGTTGTCCTTCTGGGTTTTCCTAGAAGAATCTACAGACAGCTGGAGAACTAGACGGTATTTGACATGAGAGTTATAAAACAAACAAAACCTGACTAATTGATAAGGGAAGCTAGTTTTAAACAATCTGGAATAAGATATCTTTTTTTAAATTCAGTTTTGTTAACATGTAACTAGCTCAAACTACTGTGAAGCCCTCAGGATTGATGGAGGGAGGGTTCTTATTTAAAAAGCCACCATCTCAGGCTTTCATTTAGGATTTGCAAAGCTAATAGTCAATGTTGGCTTTCAAGAAGCTGCAAGCAAAATCAGAAAAGACCAGACTTAAAATTCCAGCTGTCACTAAAAGTTTTTTTTTTTTTTGCTTCTTTTTTTTTAAGAAAAAAGCAGGAAAAGCAAAATAACCATTAGACTTTATTTAATACCTTAAGAAAAAAAAGCCTTAAATTAAATTTTCTTTTACTTTTGTAAGTTATCTTTAAACACCTCTAGCTCACGTTCCAGCTCAACTAGTTTTAACAGAGCTGGTCTAGTCGCTGAAACATTTGAAAAGCAAATCTTATTTGTATACAGTAATTTATAAATATAGAAAAATAAATTGAAATGATAGATGGGGAAAATAGTGTTATGGTATAAGGTACTGGTATAGGAGGGGTGGTTCAGTTCCAGGCTTTTCCATGAACTTTCTATGTGTCCTTCTACAAATCACTTAAATTTACCGGTAAGTATGCCTCAGTGTTTCCCAGTTATTAAATGAAGATTGTAATATTTCTTTTTTTGAACCCTTTTTTAATCTCCTTAGCCCTTACATTGTAAACACCGTAACTTTACATATGTGAGTAGACTAGAACAGGGCAAGAAAATATCACCTCAAAAATGTCCTGCAGTGCCATAGAACCAGCTCTGGATTTTGCATGCACCATACCCTCCCAGCTGTCTGTGCACCAAGGAAAGGCAGCATAGTTAGAGACAGAATACCCATATGCCACGTTTTCAGCTTCTTTTGCCCATTACAGACTGGCATGACCAAGGGCAGCCTTTCTGTGCCAAAAGAGTTTAAGTAGGGAAACATGCACTGGGCAATGCTGCAGTAACATTGGGAGTTGTATGTATATGACCTGTGATAGAATTTGCCCTATTGGATCGCATATGTTGTATATATTAACCCTGTCCTCAAGAACACGTTAGAGACTAACAAAATATATAATAGAATCGTGAACTTTTGTGAGCAAAACACTTTTTTCACCACTCATCTGAGGAAGTGGGTTTTGCCCACGAAAGCTCATGATGCTATAGATATATATCTTTTGTTAGTCTCTAAGGGTATGTCTACACTACAAAGTTAATTTGAACTAACAGCCGTTAGTTTGAATTAACGTTCATGGCGTCTACACAGGCAAACCACTAGTTCGAACTTAATTCGAACTAGCGGAGCGCTTAATTCGAACTAGGTAAACCTCATTCTATGAGGACTAATGCCTAGTTCGAATTAAGTAGTTTGAATTAAGGGCTGTGTAGCCACTTAATTCGAACTAGTGGGAGGCTAGCCCTTCCCAGCTTGCCCTGGTGGCCACTCTGGGCACAACCAGGGAAACTCTTCTGCCCCCCTCCCGGTCCCGGAGACCTTAAAGGGCCACAGTCTGGCTATGGTGCTCGTGCCGGTTGCAAACCTGCCAGCACCCAACCAGCAGACCCTGCACCTGGCACGGCATGAGCCAGCCACCCGCTGCCACCCAGCCCTCCCCCTCTTCCCAGGACCAGGCTGGCGGCTCACAGGAGCCTGCCCGGGGCCGCAAGAGGCGGGCGCCTGCCTGGTCTAGTGCAGAGATCGTGGAACTCATCGAGGTTTGGGGGGAGGCCTTCAACGTCCACGATCTTCGCACTAGCCACAGGAACACGGCTGTCTACAGCCACATGGCTGCCAGCCTGGCCACCAGAGGCCACATGCGGACCAGGCAGCAGGTCCGCTGCAAAATTAAGGACCTGCGGCAGGCCTACTCCAGGGCCTCCCAGTCAGGGGCCGACCCAGAGGCATGCCCCCATTATGGGGCCCTGGACCGCATCCTGGAGGCTCACGTAGTGCATGCCCCCTGGGTGGTGATCGACCCCAGGGCAGAGGGACCCGTCCTGGATACGGAGGAGGAGGACGCCGAGAGCCAGGAGCCTGCAGGGAGCCTGCCCAGGACCCAGAACCCCTGAGGCATCCTACAGAGCACATCGGCTGTGTCGTCCGAGGCCGGGAAGGGCTCCACATGTGAATGCTGTCATGTTCCCCTTATGTGTATGGGCGTGTGGGGGGAGAGGGAGCCCAGGGCCTTGCCCACCATGGAGCAGCATCTGGGTGTCATGCAGGGGCCCTGGCCCATTCCCCACACGCCGACCTCACTTTGCAGAGGGGGACTGGGTTTCACCCACCGTGTCCCTAGGGAGAACTGGCCACTGCTCTTGTTTCACCACAGCCGCAGCACCTGGGACTGCAGGGCGCACCACCCCACCTGCAACAGCCACCCGCACGCGGGCCAGCAGGTGCACCAGGAACCTGGAGGACTACCAGTGGCGGCACCTGCAGCTACTGGAGCACCAGATCAGCATCCAGGAGCACTGGGTCTGGGAGGACCTGCGGCTGTGGCAGAGGAGCTTGGAAGTGCTGGAGAAGTAGAGCCGTGCCCTCAGAGGTCACCTCCAGACCTGGGTGGACAGGTTCCTGCCTCCTCCTGCTCCAGCCCCTGCGGCCGCCCCAGCTCTCGCTTCTCCTTCTACCCCTGCTCCCCCTCCCGCTTCCTCCGCACCCCCGTCCCTCCTGCCCACCCTCCACACCCACTCACCCCTGACTCCCCCGCACCCACAGTGCTATGAGATGGGAGACTCCCAACCCTGAGCTTTCCCTTCCCTTCCTCCCCTTCCATCACCTTCCAGCTCCCTCCCCCCAGGTTTCCCTCTCCCCTCTCCCACATTCACTCCTCCCTCTCCCACCCCAGTTATGTACAATAAAGAGAGATTTTTGTTGGCAAAACAGGTGTGCTTATTTTACATTAGGAAGAGGGGAGGAGAAAGGGGAAAGAGGGGAGGGTGGAAGAAGGCCCCAGTGGGGCATGCAGGGAGAGTTCAGTCCTCCTCCTCCACCTGGAAGCTCTCCCGCAGGGCTTCTCTGATCTGGACGGCCCCCCGCTGGGCCTCCCGGACGGCGGCAGTGCGGGGCTGCACGTACTTGCCAACCATGCGGTCAGCCTTAACCATTCAGACTGACGGGAAAGCTTCCCCCTTCCATTCGCATAAATTGTGCAGCACACAACATGCTGCCACCACAGGAGGGATATTGTACTCAGCAAGGTCGAGGCGGGTGAGGAGGCACCTAAATCGTGCTTTCAGTCAGCCAAAGGCCCCCTCGACCATGATGCAGGACCTGGTGAGCCTGGCATTGAAGGCCTGGCAGGAGGGGTTGAGGTGCCCCGTGTACGGCTTCATGACCAGGGCTGTAGGGGGTAGGCTACATCCCCCACCAGGCAGACAGGTATGTCCACGTCCCCGACCCTGATGTAGCAGTCGGGAAAGAAGATCCCGGCCTGCAGCCTCTGGCACATGGAGGAGTTCCGGAACACCCTGGCGTCGTGTGCCTTGCCGGACCAGCCCACATTAATGTCCGTGAACTGGCCCCGGTGGTCACACACGGCCTGCAGGAGGACGGAGAAGTACCCCTTGTGGTTGATGCACTGGGAGGCCTGGTGTTCCGGGGCACAGATGGGGATGTGCATCCCGTCGATGGCCCCCCTGCAGTTGGGGAAGCCAAGGGCACCGAACCCCCGGATGACTGCATCCGGGTCGGCGAGGTGGACCACCCTGTGGAGCAGCACCTGGTTGATGGCCTTGACCACCTGCAGAGAGACACAGCAAACCGCAAATGACTGGGGCACCCAGGTGGCTGAGAGTGTTCGTTCGTTCCCTGGCACTGCCCCACGCCCCACTCCCAGAAGCAACCCCTTGGGGCGGCGTGTAGAACGGCCGGGACAGACTGAACCCTCCGTGCAGGGCACTTTTGCCTCCTCCTCTCCCCTCTCCCATTTTCCCTGGAGCGGCCCATTCCCTTCTTGCAGCCACCCTCCTCCCTGGCCCAGTGGCCAGTGGGTGCCGTACTGCATGAGCACTGCTCCGACGGTGGATCTCCCCCCCACCTAAGGTGCCAAAGGACTACTCATTTTTTGGGGGTTTTTTAAGTTACAGACTAGCAGGGATCCCCCTCTGAGACTCAAGAAAAAGAAGCTCTTCTGAGGAATCCTAGCTGCACACAATCCTGGCAGAACTTCATGAACTTTTCGTCAATGTTTTTTAATGTTAAAGAATTACTGCAGAACCAGCATTTTTACCTCTCTCCCATTATTTAGGAACAGTTCTGCCCTCTCTCCCCCTCTCACAACAGACTTTGGCCTTCAGTAACTGTTTTTAATTACAACAGACAATTTTTAGCCATATGCAAAGAAGAGTCAGGTTTTCACAGAATTCCCAAGGTGCTTCGTTGCCTCCTTGTACAATAATACGGCTGTTGTTAAAGGTATTCCCAGCAGTTTCAGCATCCACCATGGTATAGTTTATTTTTTCCTTAAAATTCATGATCTAGCTGTATCATTAGGGAATAGAATGAGAACATGGCAGGCATTGGAATGGTATATATGAAAGGATTTAAAATAATAGGAATAGGAATTTTTAAAGGTCTGTTGTTCAGGACTGAATGGTTTCCACGTGGCTATTTACACCTTTTTAATTCTTGAACGCTAGCTATAGGGTTTCTTTTGCTACAGCACACAAGTGAGGTTAACCATTATTTCTGTAACAACCTTTTGTTTCCAGCTCCCATGGAGAGAGGGGGGAAAAATTGAGATAAAGAAGTGTTATTAAAATTGTGACATACGGCTCTGGGAGTATGTTAAGGATAGAAGGAGCTAGGACGTCAGGAAAGAAATAATGAAATGCAAAAATCACCCAGACTGACAATTGGGAGCCTATGTAGCAGCTTAGCCTGTTGGTCCAAGGCTATTTGTCATAATCAGCGGCACTTTTCTCATTAGCAAAAAGCCATTACCAGTGGACTTTATCAGCAGCTGCGAGTTATCACAGGGCACACAGCAATCCTAGCGTGTAGTCGTGGGGTTCAGCCAGGGTCCGGCAGCTTTAATAAGCCTCCAACTCCTTTCCCAAGTTCCCAGTTCGGTGTCACTGCCATTCGTGGTAAGGCAGCCAAGTGTGGCCTATTAACTACCTCACTGCTGAGCCTTTCCCAGTCTCTCTCAGCCCTAGAGGTGTGCGAAACCTTTACTCCATCTCTTCACTTTTCCCCTCTCCCCACACTATCCTGGGGGGGGGGGGAGAGGGTGTCCCGAGCTAAGTAAGGCCTTCCCTCCTCCAGTCATCCTTGAGTCAGGCATTCCTCTCTCTTCCTCATTTTCCTCTCTCCACTCCTCTCCTCCTATCATCCCTCCTTCTGGTATCAACCAAAGGAGGCCTTTCCCTGTTTCTTCTTCACTCGTCCCATGCTGGGTGAAGCGTTCCACCTAACTTCCCCTGCCACTTCCCCCAGCTGAGAGAGACCTTACCCGCTCCTGACTAAAGTGTGTCTCTGTCTGCTTTCTTCTCTGCAGGAGGCATAAGGGATCTGTCGAAAAAGGCTTTCTTTCTCAACAGATTCCCCTGTAGACTGCCGCTTTTTGCTGACAAAGTGCCGAGTCAGCAAAACACGGTGGCCATTTTTATGCAAATTAGGCGTAGGATATTTAAATCTCTGCCTCATTTGCAATGTCGATCTGCCTAATCTGCATCCCTCTGCCGACAGAGGGATGCAGTCTAGACAGACCCTAAGGCCGTGTCCAGACTCAGGGGTTTTTTCGGGAAAAGTAGCCTTTTCCGGAAAAAACTTCCCCTGCGTCCAGACTCAAGCCGCGTTCTTTCGAAATTATTTCGAAAGAACGCGGCTTTTCTTTCGATGGCGGTAAACCTCATTTCACGAGGAAGAACGCCTTCTTTCGAAAGTTCCTCTTTCGAAAGAAGGCGTTCTTCAATGTAAAGAGGCCGTCTTCGAAAGAGAGCATCCAGACTCGCTGGGTGCTCTCTTTCGAAAAAGCGGATTTCTCTTTCGAAAGATCCGCCTGCAGTCTAGACGCGATCTTTCGAAAGAGGCTCTTTCGAAAGATGCTTTCGAAAGAGCCTCTTTCGAAAGAAGCCTGCAGTCTAGACATAGCCTAAGTGAGGAATGTGTGTTTGATCCAAAATCCTATGAAGTCATTGAAACCTCATTGACTTCAGTGGGCTTTGGTCAGGTGGGGGAAAAATTTAACCTTGCAGGTGAGATATATGTAAGCCCTGTCTACACACAAACTTGCAGCTAATTAAGAAAGTATGTTTTTTTAAAACCGGTTTAATTAAACTGGTACAAATCTCTCTGTGGACACTCTTAAATGGGTGAGGAATTAATATAATCAATTTTCAAACTGATTGAAGAATGTCCATGCCAGGGTTTAACTACAATAGTTTTAAAACAATGCAAATTTGTGTGTGCACAATGTCTAAATTACCAATTCTGCACAAGCTAGAAGAGACACCAGCTGACTCTCCTATTATTGCAACTGCAGAGCTAGCAGAATTGAGGAAAATGTGTTATTTAAGATATAAATTCAGCCAAACACCTAAGCATTTCACCTATTTCACATAGCTATAAGTTAAGCCTTTGCTTGTTTGCTTTACAGAATCAGAGCTGCTATAAGCATGATACATAGGAAGAAGATCTGTAAGGAGGTGGCATTTTTATATAGTCACTTTTCTGACTATGATCATATTCATTGTTTACTGCTTTGTGAATGGTTATTTGAGATTTCAGATAAATATTTCATCATGTGTTGTAGTTAGTGATAACTGAATTTCAAAAGGTGTTGTTGGCTTTGGAAAAACACCAAAACTTCACAAACTTTGGGGTATGCAAAACTGGTCTAGAAATGTGTCAGACCAGACTTCTTTGATTCTTTCTATTATAAATGCATTATGGTTTCATTTTTATTAGCATTATGAATTTCTTGTAATGTGGCAATGTCCAGGAGCCCCACTCATTGACTACATCTACACTGCAGGCTTTTTCCGCAAGAAGCTTTTTGCAGAAGAGATCTTCTGCAAAAACTTCTTGCTCAAGAATACGTCCACACTACAAAAGTGCATAGCCAAAGTAGTGCGCTTTTGTGCAAGAGAGCATCCACTCTGCATGGACACTCTTGCGCAAGACAGTTCTGATGGCCATTCTGTTAATGTCAATCAGAGCACCTGTGCTTTTTTTGCACAAGAAACCCCTGTTGAGCATCCACACATACCTTTTTGCACAAGAACACTTTCACAAAAAGGAGTTATTCCTTGTAGAAAGAGGTATACCTACACCACAAAAAGCCCTCTGTTTTCCCATTTTACTGTACATTTTCTTGCACAAAAACGTGCTTGAGGCGTGGACACTCTGCGGGTTTTTGCGCAAAAACCCTGTAGTGTAGACGTAGCCATTGTTTGGTAGGTATGGCATAAACAGGACAAAAGACTGTCCATGCCTTAATGTGACCACAGATGGAGACCAGCAGATGGGGGAAGTACAATGAATCAGTGAACCAGTACTGGTCAGCATGATAGGTGATAGAGCCTACCTGCCTAATGGTTGCAAAGATTTCTGTAGACATCACAGCAAAATAAATATTTTAGGAGGGATTTGATTGAGGAAAATGAGGAGGCTGTGCAGATGTTTACTAGGAGCACTTCCTTTGTGTCCATAGCTGTCAATCAAATATCTAGAACAATAATATTAATGAAAATTTTCCTAGAAAAAATAAGTTGTCTATAATCTGAGAAGTTGTAAACCTAGTTCCAGTGTGAAATAAATGTTAATAGCCAAGTTATAAACCTCTAAAGCACAGGGGAATCAATTCTATCTTGGCAAGGAACACGTAACTCCCATTGATTTCAATGGTAGCGGCTTGCATCCTACAGGGGTGAGTGGTTTGAGCAGGGGGGAGGAGGAGAACGGGGCCCAAAACCCTGACAGTCTGTTCAAGTGAAGATCAACGGCAAAGTTTATTTTCTTCCGTTTCCTGTAGGGTTGCTTTTTTGCTGATTGTTGATTAAAACACACAGTACGGCGGATGGCTAGAAATTGTTTTCTCTCTTGTTAGTCTGAAGCATTGCTAAATGGAAATGAATATAATACAGTTTAATAAAAGATATTTTAATGTTGCTTAGAGATTTTGTCTAACCATTCCAATTATTATTACTGTGTACCTGAAAATCTTAGTTGATATAGATTGATGCATACTGGGAAATTTAAGAATCCACTTAGAGAAATCACTTTCTGTAATTGTTCATAAAATAATATCACAAATTTAACTTTGAGGTGTTACGAATTAAGAAGCTGATCTTATAACAGCATTTATGGAAACACAAGTTTCATTCTTTTAGATGACTGTGGAAAGTAAATAGTCTTCTTGTTTATCTTCCACATTGGTCCCTTCAGAAGCTGACAAATGCAAACTGATTAGTAGTGGGCCTATAATCTCAACTGAAAGAATCTGCAAAGCAAACATTCTCAAGAGACAGAGGGACAGCACTGGAGAAGGAAATCATTCCCTTTCCTTGATCAATTGTTGTTGAAAAAAGGTATGATCATATCACATCTTTTCTTTTGAACAAAATTACAACCAAACAGTGGTGATACTAGAGTTATTTAATATTTCAGATAATACCATTGAACTTGCAACCTGTTTCATTCTCTCCCTCTGTCTGCTTCTCCATCTCTTTTCTGAAGATTAATAGAATACTCCATAGGGAAGAATAGGTAGAGTTTTTTTCACTGCACTTGAGCTCAACCATTACTAATAAGTATATTACTATTGTTTTATAGGGACAACCTAAGTAAAAGCATTTTTAAGTTGGATAAATGTAAGTGGGGAGTGATCATCCTGCAGGTCACTTTAAAGTGGGAGGAAGGGGGTTGAGGTGCAGTAATGCTGAAGAAATGTCTGGAAGTGATAGCAAAATACAAATTAGAGATAAATTTACTATGTAATGCTGCGGGGGTGGAGGTGGAAGGGAGGAGGAAAGAGGCCCGAGGTTGTATTGGAGAATATCTAGATGGCTAGCAAGATAATGCTCAGTTTAAGGCCCCAAGTCAGCAATTGATATTGACGGGATTTAAGCGCTTTGCTGAATAGAGACCTTGTGGTGTACACTAGAGTGAAATGCTGGCTCCATTGAAGGCAATGGGAGTTTTGCACTTGACTTCATTGAGGCCAGAATTTCACCCACTGAGCCAAGAACATAGTTAATACCACAGTTCACTTCCAACACCACTGCAGATTTTACCATGTTTAATCCATGTTGGGCATAGATGTGCTGCTGTGCATGAGATTTAGGCTACACACTACATTTTAGTATAAGCCATGCATGCATTGATTAAACAAATCTATAACTAGACTGGTTTTATCTGTATGATGGGCAGGATTTCAGAGGTGTCCTACAGCATCATAATGTGCATCAGCATGAAGGAAGGAGAGGAATTCTTCAGAATAGCTCAGGGTGGGATTATCATTGGCACGTATTATGAAATTACACATAGAAACATTGACACTACGGAACGGACCTTCAGCTGTGTAAAGTCATATATCTCCATAGAAGCCAGCAGTGCAATACTGAGTGACACCACCTGACTATCTAGACTTCCATCTTTAGAACGTCATGGATGCGATAACGGTTATTCTCTGGAAGCATCTTCCAAACTCTGGAGCTAGAGAAGTCAAAGAGAGAGGTGTGTGTCAGAAGGAATCGTATCTGTAGATGTTGAATCCTGGAAGGCAGCAAGATGAATCTGCCCTTTAGAAGTGTTCTGGGTGCATTCTGCATTTTGAGAACCTGTGACCAAGTTGCCCATTCCTGATGGAACTGAAATGCACAGACTTCCAGTTTCATTTACTATTGGCCCTTATAAAAATGCCCGAGTGAAGCAAGTCATTCAAATGCCCATTTGCTCTCCTTTCAACCTCCCCTCAAGTGGTCTCAGTTTGCAGACAGAGATGGAAGGGAAGGAAGTATTGTATAAAGACAAAATCACAGAAAAGGCCTGTTACATCCTCTAGCACATCCCCTGGGCTGTTCAGGATAGAGACTCCAGAGACAGTGTGTTCAAGGATAAAGTGCTTCTGGAATCTCAAGGGGGGGGGGAGCCTTAAGCAGAGGTGCAAGTCCAGAAATCATTTGGGTCTATTGCTGGGAGCCATTAGTATCGCCTTCAAGGTGCTGGATGCTCTCACTCTTTTGATTTCATGTATCTATCATAGATTGTTGTTTTTTTTAATGTAACACTTAACATAGTGTTATTTATGTGAATCTATGAAGTGTTCCCTGATCCCCACTCAACCAAGTAATATATCACTTACATACCCTCGGGACTACATGTATGAAGGAGATTGCAATATTGTGTGTTGGTGTTATATTTAAATATTTCTTTTCTAATATTAATCTCCCATCACTCTTGTTCCTAGACTCATGCACAAATCTTGAGGGAGAAAAGGGTTAATTAACCAATGTCAACTAACCCTGTGCAGAAATATACCAAATCCTATAAGTACTCTTGCAAGACAGTGAATGTCTACAGATTGAACCTCTCTATTCTGGCACCCTTGGGACTTGATCAGTGCCGAACCAGAGAATTTGCCGAACCACAGGGAGTCAATATTGTAGTGAGTGGGTCTTTATTTTTATTTCACCAAGGCAAATAAACGGAACAATGCTTGCAATGCTGCTCAATGTGTGACTGTACTGATAAACCCTATATAAGCCTATGCCTAGCCAAAACTGATCAGCTGTCTTCATAACAAAGTGTTAGTGTTGTTACACAATTTTACTGTATTGACACAAGGAAATAATTAAAGAAAGCATTAAAAAATCATATGCTAGTGGCATTACCAGCACTTCCACTGCTTGCAATGATGCATAAGAGAGTGGGGGTCTCAAACAGGCCAAAACATTTTTTCATAGTTTCTAATTTCAATTGTTTTAACTCTTAATCAGTTAATGTCAGTGTCATGATCCAACCTTATTAGATATAATACAGTGCCATTCTATAGAAAACAAAGTCCTACTTACCTTATGCTCTGACTCAGAAAAATGACACATGAGAACAGTTGAAAACATAGCAATTGCCACACTGGATTAGGACTGAGGCCCATCTAGTTCAGTATCCTGTCTTTGAGAGTGGCCAGCATCACCTCCTACAGAGGAAGGTGTGTGAACTCTGTGTTAGTGGGATAATCTGCCCTCTGTTTAAATCTAATCCTAATCTATGATGGTAAGAGATTGACTTACTGTGAAGCATGAGGTTTAATATTCCTTTCAAATTTTTTATAACAATAGCTATAAAGCTGAATAGTCTTCATGTTCATGTAATTTTCTAATCTCTTTTTGAATTTTGCTAAATTTTTTGGCCTCAAGGACTTCCAGTGACAATGAGTTCCACAGTCTAATGACACATTGTATGAAATGTATTTGTTTATTATTTTTAAAAATTTCATATAATTGAATTTCTCTTGTTCTTTTGTTATGAGACAAGGAGAATAAAAGCTGCTGGTCTACCTTCAGTTGAGTCCCAGGAAAGGTCCATAGACATGTAATAAAAGGAAAAGAGGCAAAATGAAACAAACTCATGCAAATGAAGGCCAACTGATGACAGCCCTTTGAACTCAACATGAGTCTTTCAATTGATTCCATTGGGTTTCAGTCCAGGATTCTGGAGAACTAGTAGACATGTGGTTTCATTAGTTCACCTATATCCACATTGAATCACACTGTCTAAAAAAGAAAAGAAAGGAGAAAACTGGTTCTTACTGCCTATTTTCATTCCAAGAAGGAGTTATCATTTCACAAGGAAAAAGTGTATGGCAGTGACAGGGTTAAATATAAAGACTGCTTTTTTTTCTTTTGAAATGGCTCCATGGTTCGAGAATGACTCTTTGCTTCCCCTCTTAATCTGTATTTTACGAGTGAGAAGCTTTGCATTATGCAAATCGTTAGATAGGAACAGGTGACATTTCAGCAAAGAACATGATCAGCGGCCCGGGCCTGGATTGGGCTGCTGATTTATACATTAGTATTTGTCACAAGGATTGCAAGTACTTCAGTCTACATTCTGCAATTTGCTTTTCCATCCTCCCTCCCCCGCTCCTTAAGGTGGAAACTTCATCAAAGTGTTTAAAAAGAACTAACCAGAGCCAAAGAAATTCTCTTTTGTTCTGGAGTCGTGAATGGAAGGGTGGTGGTGATTGCTTGTTTTGTTAATTGCAGTTGTATTTTTTGAAGTTTGCCACAACTGCAAGACAAGACAAACCTCTCTATTACAACTCCAGGGTCGGATTCAGTGAGGTGATGAATGCCCTGATCTCTTATAGACGTTAATGGGAATTAAAGGTCTTCCCCACTGTGCAGAATCATGCTTTTATTTAACAAATGTTAACCATGCAAACAGCATGCATCTTTAAAACAAAAAAATCTTTCACAATCCATTTACAGCCTTTTTTTTTCCCCCTTGGCTCAGGCTTTCTGCAATGGCAATCAGGCTCAATATAGATTGATTTGTATGCCATGAAATACGTTTTACACCGTAAATTATTTCTGGAAAAACTACAGAGAAAAGGAGTTTACGGCCATTGAATTGAGCATCGGGAATGTTTGATTTCTTCCTTTCATTTTCTAATTGTCTTAAACACTTCTTCCTTTACTTTATAATGCCTTTCCTCCCCTTCCATGGCTCTAAGCGATGGTGTTAGTCTGAATTAAGGAATGTGAGAGATTATTACATTGCCTGACTGTCATTCAGATGTGCACTAAATAATGCCACTCATAGCAGCCTGCACGTGCTCCTCTGTTAAAGACTGGGACTTGTGGTTGGTTTGAAAGACACAGCATTTAAGAGCTGTCACTCACCCTTGCCTTTAGTGAGAGCACATAACACTGTGGTAATTACAAAGTCAGTATTTACCAAATGCAAAACTGCAACAAATTCACCCAAATGCAGATTGATTGCACAATTTTATAGGAGTCTTTAACACAAATTTAATCTGTTATTCTTCTGTTGAAATGCCTTGCTGCCAAAATGGAGTGGGGGTGGCTCTGTTTCTGCAGCAAGCACTCAGATTAAACCTGCCATGGTCGCTCTTTAGGACGTCGGCTCCTGGGAGTGAGGTGGAGGTGACATTCTTAATATCACCCTAGGAATGCAGGGAATGGGAGGTGGGAAGGGCAGCAAACGTTGTTTTCTCATACCATCCAGTGGTGTCTTATTTCTCTTCTCTCCCACTTTGTGACTATCATATACCAGGCTTGTCCCTAATTGTGTTTATCATAAACTAGAGAGACAAGGGAGATGAGGTAGTATCATTTATTGGGCCAACTTCTGTTGGTGAGAGAGACAGGCTTTTGAGCTTGCACACAGCTTTTCTTCAAGTCATATATAATATATATATATATCATGGCAGACCAAAGGCAGCAGGCGGCAGGAGTTTGGTGGAGGGCATGTACATGGGTAATTGGGTGAGTGGGTTTCTGTTTCCTGAATAGGCTGCCAGAGACTGCTGCTCAGAAATTAAGAGAGCCAGACTGGAGTATTGGCATAATGGCATCCCTGAAGCCAGCTAAGGCCTGCTGGTCTGCTATAAAAGGCTTCTCCTTTTAGGTAAGATGGGGGAAGGAAAAGAGGGACAGACCGGAGAAGAGGAAGTGCAGAGTTCAGGAAAAACTATAGGTTGCAAGCAGGAGGGGTTTTCTCTAAAACACCAGGGAGAAGGTATTGCAGGTTGTGGAAGTGGCCCGGGGAAAGGCTGAAATACGGTGGGGATAAGGGCAAGAGCCCCCACAAGTAGCTGCTACCTAGAGTCTCTGGGCCAGAACCCAGAGTAAGTGGGTGGGACTAGATTCCCCCCAACCCTCCACATGCCCAGTGAGCCACCCCAGGGAAAAGGGGGACTTTGGACCACGGAAGGTGGTGACTGGCCTATGATGAAAATGGCTCATGAAGCGGGGAACCCTTGCCTCTGAGAGAAACAAGAGGCAGTGGGAGGGTCACTGTGAGCCTCTGAGACTCACTAAAAATCTGTCAAGAGGTGCAGGACCCAGGGGGCACAACCAGAGCTTTGCCACAATATATATACACTCATGCTCTCAGCCTGAAGGCTTCTTCAGTAACGCTGCTGTCCTTTGTGCTGAAATCCCATAGTAGAAAGCAGATAACCTACGTATCTGATTCCTGTACCTTAATCCCAACATCATTATTATACATTATTATTATAACCCCATTGTGCTAGGTGCTGTACAAATGATTAGTTTAAGACAGTCCCTATCCTGAAAGAGCTTACAATCAAAATAGGCAACACAGACAAAGGGAGGAAGAAAGAAAATATTATTTGCATTTATAGATAGGGAACAGAGACAGAAAGTTTAAATAGCCTGCCCCACAGATCCAGGAATGGAACCCAGATCTCCAGCATTGCATTCCAATGTTTCAACCTAGAATGGGCCAGTAATGTTGTACGTACATCAGTTTATACCCTCTGTGAGCCATTTTAGCTATATGTAATTCAGCCTATATTGAGAGGGATGTATTTATTAGCTGGTGTAAGTTTGACTCACATCAGCTAAGATGTTCCTATACTGGGACTTGTTAAGAACTCTATAAACTCACTTACTAATTTGCAAGCAAGTGCACAAAAGGATGTAATTCACCTGCTAGGGAACAGGAAGAAGGTGTAAATTAAAGTGGGGGTGTGAGATGGCTGACTTTGATTTTAATTCATACACCATTCTATTAGCTGATTTTCTTGCTACACTGATGCCACCATCACATGGTATAAGCCACTCGCACTCTCTTACCACTGGGTTAACACTGCTGGTGGAGTCTGAGTTGGTGTGACCCTTCCTCAGGCATTTAGAGAGAGAGGGTATGTCTACACTAGCCCCCTAGTTCGAACTAGGGAGGCTAATGTAGGCATTCGAAGTTGCAAATGAAGCCCCGGGATTTAAATATCCTGGGCTTCATTTGCAACTTCGAATGCCTACATTAGCCTCCCTAGTTCGAACTAGGGGGCTAGTGTAGACATACCCTGAGGGAGTTATCCTGGCTCAGATGAACACAAGGAATTCTTTTGTGACTGGCATCTAAGGGATACTGGTGATTAGGTGCAAAGCAGGGAAGGCTGTCATTCATCAATCATAATCTGGCCCATTTATGCTCTGAAAAGCCCTTTTAAACTGTGTGGGTTTGTTATCTGCCAGCCTCCCTTTAGTGATCAAATCCAAACATACAATGCAAAATGCATTTAAAACCCATTATGTGTCAGAATGGATTCCTTATGATTTTGAGGCAAACCCATAACTCTACCCAAGGCCTATGAATGGTTCGAAACTTTCAGTAAACCTGGTCTGAATTTCCAATTTGTGATGAACTTTGAAACTAGGTAACTCTTTAGTCTGGATAATGAGTGGGGCCTGAGAACCTACCATTCCCACTGACGTCAGATGGTGTGGTGAGTGCTTGGCACTTCTAGTAGAATAGGCTCCTATTTTGTGGTGTATTTTGTGGTGAATGTTCCATGATTCTTATTTTTTGTACTTCTACTAATAAATATCTGCACTGTAGGGTGAATAATTAATAATGAAAATATACTTGATTAATTTTGTTTCTGTTGTGTTGTCTATAAACAGATTGTGATTTTCTCAAAAGTGCTTATTTGAAATTATTCATAGAAAGTTTTATGCAATTTTTATTTGTTTTGTTATGAGAATCCCAGATTCAGAATGAAAACCGTTTTGATTGGATATAAACATCAATTACATGGTAAGCTACTGTGAAGTTTCCAGTGAAAATACCCACAAATACATATTTGTTCTTTTCCAGATATTCTGAAATATTTGTTTAGAATTTCTTGTTTCCTTGAAATTCCTTCTAGTAAACTCATTCCCTAGGATAATTGTCCAAAGTGGAATTTAAAGAGAGTCAGATCATTAATTTAAAAGTCACTTATAAATCTAAATAAATATTCAGACTTTTTTGTACCATGTTCACTAGAATTCATTTCAGCTGTCCAGTCCTGTTGAACCAAAGCTCTTTAAGTAGATTCTTAATTTTAGGCATATGTTTAAGTTCCATTGACTTGAGTAAGATTTAAGAGTATGAATAAAGTTAAACTTTGGCATGTGATTGTGTTTTGTTGACAGCATTTAAGCATTATTTCTGTCTTAAAGCCAAATGCCAAGAGGTGCTGGGTACCTCAGCTTCAAAGGTAATAAAAACCTTTATATAATCAGGTAAGAGCTGAGCTAATTAGCATTTTGCTCTTTGCAGAGATGATGCAAGAATGAATTATTAATCCTGACAGATGCTCAGTGCCTTAACTTCTCAGTGAAGTCCACAGGGAATGAAGGTGTAACCATCTTGTAGGATCAGGTCCAAAGTTAGGAAAGGGTTTGAATATCAGAAGCACCATCTCATTATGATTTATTATTGTCAGTACTGTGCATCAGCCCCAACATCATGTGATTATATCCTTGTGTAAACATCATCCTCTCACAGCCCCCAGTTTGGACTCAGGTTCAGAGATTTGCCTGTTTTGTAAAGTTCCACCAAATCTGGGTCCTGATTTTTTGACAACCCTGTTCGAAACTTTAATAAATAAATTCAGGAGAAAGAATGTTGCTGGAAGAGGAAAGGAAATTCAACTGGATGGCTATGGAGGCACAAACTGTATAAAATACGCAACTGCATATCTTTCTATCTCACTGCTCAGAACAAATGCAACTAACTGGCCCTAGAACTCTTCTTAGACTTTTGTATGTTGGTTCAAGCTTTATTGCACATCATAAGTTCATATGAGTAATAAATACAGAGAGACTGGGCAATAGATAACAGCAAACAAACCATTAGATGTCAGGGTTAGACAATTATCCACTGAAGTGAGCTATTGGGAGATAAGGGGATGTACATGCATGTTGTACACTACATTTGGGACTATCCGTAAAAGATCTAATGTGTTTTGATATTCATATGTCACATTCATGACAAGTAGTAATATTCTGCAATGTCACTTAAGATGCATCCTTGCTGGGTTATATCACATCTTCTTGGATGTGACAAGAGAACAGTGCAATGTGATGTGGCATAACAATGCACGAGAGGAAGATAGAACTGCCTCAATCGGCTTAGCAAATTTCAAACCCTGTAGTAGAAACAAGCAGCGCCATCAAGGTAAATTCAAGTAAGCATGAAATGTATGCATAGTCACCTCAATAAAAATGCAACAGTTTGCCATTTCAAATTTAAAATGTTTCTGTGTGAGAATAAATGCATGAAATAGGACCTGAGCCAAAGTTCACTGAAGTAAATAGGCCTCTTTCCATTAATCTTCAACGGTATTGAATCAGGTCCATCATGAATAGGGCCCTTCCAAATTCACAGCTATGAAAAATGCATCGTCCCCCATGAAATCTGGTCTGTTGTGTACTTTTACCCTAGCCTATTGATGCTTGATGGGGGGAGGGAGGAAGACCAGGGTTTCGCAAATTGGGGTCCTGACCCAAAAGGAAGCTGTAAAGGGGATCATAAGGCTATTTGAGAGGGGTCACAGTATTGCCACCTTTTCTTGTGTCTTCAGAGCTGGGTGACCACAGAATGATGGCTGTTGGTTGGATGCCCAACTCTGAAGGTTGCGCCCCACCAGGGGCAGTGCAGAAGTGGCAACACCATACCATGCCATCCCTTCTTCTGCACGGCTGAGAGCTCTGCAACTATTGACTGAGGGCCCAGCTCTGAAGGCAGCAGCACAAAAGATTTCCAAAGGGATCCACAGCACCAATCAAAATGTTTAGGGGACCACAAATAAAAAATGATTGAAAACCACTGCTCTAGCCCATAAACAATATTAGTAGACATGACCAGTCCTTTCATCTCAGACCTATGCCTTGTGTAAAGATAGTGTGGGTATGTTTGGTTTGAGGGCTTACCTTTAACCCTGGCTCTTCATCACGTGATGAAAAGCTATTTGCTAATTCACTGCGCAATAAGGATTTTTATTATTAAATATGGGTGAGTTCTGCTACCAAAGTTCTGTAAGTATTCATTCAAATTTTTCATCAAACTCCTATCAGCTAAATTTTGTATTTTCCTTTCTCAGATATTTACACAATTGAAGTTCTCTTACAAAGAAATGGTTGCTCAAAGTGAATTTTAAGCTTCTACACATGAACATCTGCAGAAAGAAAATGTTTTGCTCTCTTATCTCTTAATTATCAGTTGAAGCCTCATTGTAACACTTACACTCATCCAATCAGGAAACTGAAACACATACTGTGTGAGAGATGTGATCAATCATAATAGCTGGAATTTTGATTGCCAAGACATTAAAAAGCACCACAACACTGTAATTTTGAGTTGCAGATAGTTTCTAAGGCCAGAAGGTCCCCCATCCTGATCATCTAGTCTGACTTCCTGCACATTGCAGGCCACCAACTTTACTCACCTACTCCTGTAACAGATCCCTAATCTCTGGGGGTATGTCTACACTACCCTCCTAGTTCGAACTAGGAGGGTAATGTAAGCATACCGCACTTGCAAATGAAGCCCGGGATTTGAATTTCCCGGGCTTCCTTTGCATAAGCCGGGCGCCACCATTTTTAAATCCCAGCTAGTTCGAACCCCGTGCCGCGCGGCTACACGCGGCACAGACTAGGTAGTTCGGACTAGGCTTCCTAGTCCGAACTACCGTTACTCCTCATAGGATAGGAAAAATCATTTTTAAAGTAGAACCACACGTTCATTTAGCAACATTTAAAATGTATTTGACCTTTATTTGACACTTTTGATGAAATAGTGCAGCAAAAGAGTGAATGAACTGTTGGAGTAGGGTTTGGATAGTAGATTTTGTGTAGGACACCATCACTAGTTAGTAGTTGGGAAGGAGTCAGCCAAAAGAAAATTGCAGAGAAGACCTGTCAGAGTAAAATCTTTTAGATAAGCATTCTCTTTTGCTATCGGTTTGTACAGTGTCTAGCACATTGGATTCGATTCTGATTAGTGTCTTTGGGATGTCCTGAAGTATGAATACATAACAAAATAATTAGTAACAATTACCCAAAACAAGCCTCTGAAACAGTGTGGAACCATTTGTGGTAGGCTTCAGAACTGCAATCCAGTCCCTTTTCTAATTTCCTCCCTAATTAATGTGCCCAAACCCAGTGTTTATGGCGGCCTCACTGACAATAAAAAATACTAGAGCTGCATGAACAAGACACAGCAAATCATTTGCTCACTGAACTAAATGCTTGTCCGCTTGTGATATCGTCAAATTCATTACTTTTTCATACTTACTCAGTTTGGTTTTGGTGAGTTTTTCTCATTTCCATCCTTATGGATTGATCGAAAACAGTTGCATTTTTGTGTGTGTTCACTATCTGATATTCAAATTTTTAGCTGTGTTGGTCTGTTATGATTGGGTCCATGAGTCACTTGGTATTGTTGCTGCTCATTGATTGGATGAATGTAGCTCTTATACGCAGGAAAATGGCTTGAAGAGACCTGGGCTATTTTTCTTGGGGAATGGTGAGGGGCAGGTAAGGTACAATTTGCAGATAAATGGGATTAGAGAATTTTAGTAGATGTTGCACCTTTTCATTGTGGGTCATGCTGGCTTTGCCTGAGACATCATTCATATAAGAATTGGCCCACAAAGGTTTATTGACTAGGCACATAGTAATTCTAATTTATCTTATCTCACTCAGATAAATTAACTAAATGTGTGTTGGAGATGATAGTCGTGACTCTGAAAGGTGTGCTCAAAGCTTTGGGTTACTGAATTATCTCTGAGCTAGGACTCTCTGGCAAAGAGGTTTGGGAAAACTACTCCGTTGTGGTGTAAAGCAGTGTGTACATTTTATATGAAATATACTACATACAAGTACTCAGATTGTTTATCTACAATATGTTTATCTTGTGGATTCAAACTCTGAAGCACTTGTTTGAGCATAATTTGGCCGATGTTCACAGGAAGTAAACAGACAAGAGCCATGAGCATGGGCAAAACAATATATCTTTCTCACAAAGTGAGTATTGTCTGAATTTTTTACTGTAAACTGAAAACTATGTACTAAGCAAGCTTTAGCTTGTAGCTGCTCTCTGTGAAGAGCCCCCATTGACGTCAGTGGGAACCGTACTTGTGAATCAACTGTGGAGTCAGGCCCCATTCTGTAGAACTTTGATATTTCTGAGAAATACAGAGGGATTATTTCCCATGCTAGTTGTTGTCACCACATTCTATGGTACTGATACATAGATTCTATCAACAAAGCCAGAGACATAATGTTTCTTCTTGAGCCAAAATGGGGAATGTAAATTTTGTGTGATAAAATGCTGACATTTCTGCCGTAGAAAGTTTTTATTAGGGATGGGCAGGCTGATCCAGGACAAATAAAAATTCACCCAAAACTCAATCCACATGCAAACCAAACTTTTCTGAGGTTCCAAAAAGTTGTAATAACTTTCCCCTTATTATTTTTCAGTTTTTTGCAATTTTCACATCATTTCCTCATTATGCCCAGGATTGAAATTGCCAGAACTGTAGGGGGGGGGGGGTGAAGATTAATTACAAATACCAGAAATAGAAGGGAGTAAAAATTGCCCAGGAAAACCTGTTCTCGGAAGATGTTCAACTCAATCTTACTGATGAAAAAGGCTCACGTAGTTTGAATGAGGATTAACATTCAGTGTTATAAATCGCTATATATATCCTTCCAACTGAATTACAGCAGTGAATTCTAAGGAATAAATCTTGTACTCAGGGACCAGATTGAGTAACTGAGCTCTCTACTGGAAATCTCAAGAGATATGAAGGCAAGCACCTCCCTCCACACGCAGACTGAGGATTGTCAGTGATCCCATTCCATAGCTACTGCATATCTTGAGTTGTGGTATCCTCCTTGATTGCTGTGTCTCCCCTCCACACTGGAATAGCTAGTGTGCCTGTAGTCTCCTAAAAATGCTGTCATGGTGCGGGGAACTCATGGAACATACTGCCTCAGCAGACAAGGGTTGTAGTCCCTCTTTGTAGAGTCTAGCAAACTAGCAGTACTAACACAGTAGAGCTGACGGCCCTCTAGCAAATGCTGGGGGTGGCAATGTAAAGACTAAATAAAAAAGCAGATGAAACACATTGTTGGCCAAGGATGCTGCACCAAGGGGTAGGGGTGAAGAAGGGAGCATATAAGAATTCAGACTATTCATGCTTAGTGCTTAACTGTGTTGGGGTTTGCAGAAATACACACGGTGTTGTCAGCAGAGTGGCAGGCCTGGGTGGTGTTGAACAGCACATTTTTACCAGGGATGACTGAAAAAATAGAAGTAATTTTGTGGAAGATTATAGTGATGTGAACCTGGGTTTGATGTGTAGTGTTAGGTATGGCATATTTTTTACTGTGTGGTTTTTAATTTTAAATATGATTTTTGAATGTTAGCGGTGGACAAGATCAAAAGAGTTTCATTGCTAATTTTCATTCACTAAAACTTAGGTCCCCCCCTGAGCTTCCCCTGGGTTGTTCCTTTGTAACTGCCTCAGCCTCCAGGTTTGTGTCCATTGCACTGTATGTTTGTGCCTCTAACATGATACCAATAGGGAATGTTTATATATAGATTCCATTCCAAAGGACACTGCAGATTGCATACAAGCAACACCCTTTTTATATACTCACGTCTGCAGTGGATGGCAGAAAACAGAGGGAAGTCAGCACTCTGCACAAATGCAAAAGAGAAGAAGAAAATATAGCCAAAGAATTGGGACAAACAATGTCAGAGACTATTTAATATTTCTGCAGATCAGACAGGACCTTGGTTTCAAGAACTCATCCAAATACGCCTAACAGAAGAGTTATCTGCATGATGCTCAATTTATCTATTTTGGCAGGACAGGTATTTGAACCTGTGGCTCCAGGGATATAGGTATTCTGAATTGGCACTTAAATTACTGTGTTAAAAGCTAATTAGTGCCACAAACTGTAAGAAGTTACAGTTGCAAACTTGCTTATTCTACCTAAGCATGGGTGCTGAAAATGTATTTCACAAGGAGAAGTTCTTCTAACTCAAGAATTGTTATATAGATTCCACCTTAAATGGATTTTATCAGACTGTGCACTGGTAAGCTCATGCTAATATTGGCTCCAATAAAGAACAAATCAGTGCCCAACTCGACTCGTCTTATCGCACAGTCAAAACTGATGGCTGAAGAAGTCATAAAGATCCCATTTAATCTCTCGCCTATCTATCACTGTGAATGTCTTTATCCTCTTTGTGCAGTGGTAATATCTGCTCATTATGAAAGCAAAATAGATCTGGCATGAATAAAAGCGGAATGAAGTGCTCACTTTGGTTTTGACAGCATGATCAGTGGAAGCAGTAATCTGTGAGAATCAAAAGGGCTAAATTATTCCATAACAGTAATTTGAGGGAACAGCTCAGAGCATACACATCTGCTTTCATATATTGTGACGTGCACTGATAAAACATCCTTCCCAATTTACACTCTCTGTGCTTGACTAATCTACAACAGCTCTCACAATGTCTAATCATGCCATCAAAAAGGAGAAGAAGTTCAATTGAGACTCAAATGAAAGAAGATTGGAAAACTATCCTCAATTGAAATTACATTTGTAAATGAGCCATAGTTTTTCTGTTCAGAGTGCGTTATGGTAAATCTGCCTGAAGAAGTAGTTATGCTGAAGAACAGCAATGTGTATCTGAATTGTATTTATTCCATTACAGCTTGAGTAAAATTATGGTGGCTCAGGAACCCAGGGGCATGTTTTCAATGTGAAATACCAGATTCATAATCAGATTCCTGTTGTATAATTATAGTATATCTGGTCAGTTGAAAGATTATATATATGATTTTTAAACATTCCTCTTATAGTGTGTTTTTTCCTCTAATTCCAGGCTTTGCCATGATAGCTATATACCGTATTTATTAAGCTCCCCATGTTATTTTCTGAGTTAATTACTCAGAGCTCAAATATTTCTTTTTGAAATAGACTTCAGAACCCCAATGTGATTGGAGATGATACACAGGAGTGTATTGCTGTATGCAGTGGACCAAACCACAGCCTTAAAGTCACTGGGATGGAAAGAACATCTGTATGACTGGATTGTAGAGGAGGGAGACATTAAAACTACAAGTGCTTTGTCTACACTAAGGTGCTACCACATGTTAGTTAACTATGCACTAGCTAACATATGAAAAACCCTATGCCTAATGTGGGTGCTCTCTATATGTCTATAGGCACGGTTGCCAATGAGTGAGAGGGGGCAAAGAAAACAGTCCCGGAGCCCAGCAATTCAAAGGGACCGAGGGTTCTTGGCCACCACTGCTGCTACTGTTGTGGCGGTGGTAGCCAGAGCCTTGGGCCCTTTAAATCATTGCTGGAGTACTGTGCCATGTGCTTTGTGTGGTTCTAAGGGATGGGGGAGGGTGAGCCATGCCCCAGACAATATGGAGGGCTGGCTGCCCCAGCCCCGTGCCTTCCACCCAAAGCCCTGTCTCTTCTAGAAATATGGAACCATCCCCCACACATATCTTGCCCAGGGACACACAGAAGCTGTTGGCTCCCCTGCATATCTGGTACAATTCCTCTCAGGTGTCGGGTGAGAACAGTGTTTTTACTACACCTTTAAAAAATGTACCGCCACTGCCAACTAGCATTGCCTTGATGGACCTCTCTGGTGTATAGTAATGCATACAGTGTTGCACTTTTATCCCAAAATAGTTCGTGTTTTTCTTAAAGCACCAGCTCATGGAGTCATGTGATCACATGAGACTCTTGGCATTCATTTTAAAATAGAAAGGTCTCTAGTGCTTGTGATTGCAGACAAAGACTTGAAAATGTGTATCCTAAAACCCCAAAGGTTAGAAGGCAAATTACAAAGAACCAGATTTTTCTGTTCTGTACTTTAAAAAGAAATCTCATCTTTGGGTGTGACTCATGATGTTTTAATTTTGGGGGTTGACTATTCCCAGGGGAAGACATTCCCCCTCTAAGATTAGGGCCATTAGTATGGCTGCTTGCCTTTACCTCAATGGCGGGCAACCTGTGGCCTGAAGGCTGCACGTGGCCCATCGGGGTTCTATGTGTGGCCTGCAAGATATTTTGTTTGCCATTGCCATTCTGCTGGTTTCCATCTGCATTATTTTCCCCCCACTGGTATTACTGAAGTGACACACACATAAAGCAAGGGCATGTACAGCGAGGTGCATGCTGACTGCACACATTGACTGTAAGAGCCAATCAAAGTGCTGCTATGGTTCAGTCTCGCATCTCACAAATTCTATGTATGCAAGTGCAGTTAGCAAAATTGCCTTATCCCAGGCGAGTGTCCTGGTTACAACAATCTTGCTCTTGCGCAAAAAGGCTTATTCCTCATAGAAAGAGGAATAACTCTTGCGCAAAAAGCTCTATGTTCTTACCATTTACTATACTTTTTCTTGTGCAAGAATGCGCTTGTAATGTGGATGCTCCGCAAGTTTTTGCACAAAAACCCTGTAGTGTAGATGTAGCTGTTGATAGAGGAGAAGAATAAGGGGCATGAGACACCTGAACTACAAATTCCTTGATGCGCTATAGCAGTTCAGGTGGATACATCTTAATAACAAGCTAAGACACAACCAAATGTTTCCACATTTGTTTCCACAAACTGACACAAGATGTTTCAGCCCAGGAATGCCAAAAATGCTTTATTTGGATTGCAACTATTACAATGAAACATTTTGAGCTTTCTGAAACATATTTTTGTAGAACTTTCCATTCCATGACAACTGCTGCTGTTTTGAGTTTTCATCCTGATTCAGAAAATATCAGAATTTCCTGTGGGACAGGAATTCAATAAACTGACTAGTTGTAAGGCAACTCCGCCCTTTCCCCTTTGCAATAAACTGCTTCTTATACGTTCTGTCACTTCTACAATCAGATTGCAAGCCCTTTGGAGAAGGGTCTATGTATGCTTTATCTGTCTAAACATCTAGCACACTGTGTCGTAGGATGAAAATAACAATGGCATGAACCTTTGCTGAAAGTGGGTTTAAGATTTATACACGTGTAAAGGGAGAATAGTCCAGTGGTTAAAGAAATAGGTTGGAAGTTCCAGGATCAGTTCTCTGCTCTTTCATATGCTTCTCGTGTGACCTTGGCCAAGTCACTAAGGCCACAGCCAAACCATGGGGAAAGATTGGTTTAAGGTATGTAATTCCAGCTATGTGAATAACTTTGGCACTGTTCCCACAGCAGGAGGTTGACGAGAGAAACGCTTCTGTTGATTTCCCTTACTCCTCACAACAACTAGGAGTACCGTGGTCGAAGGGGGTGGCCTCAGCATTTGATTTAGCAGGTCTTTATTAGACCCATTAAATCGAATGCCAGAAGATTGACTGTCACAGCGCTGATTTTCCTGTTAGTCTCTCTGTGCTCAGTGCTGATCTGTAAAATAGGAATAATAGCATTCCCCTGCCTCAGGGATGTTGTGAGAAGAAATACATTAAAAACTGTGAGGTGTTAGGAGGCTATATAAGTACATAAGCTAGACCATGTGACTGGTAAAATATTAATCACGACTCAGCAATATTGCATAAACAGTGAATAAGAAAACCTAGCAGAGAATTGTATGCAAGTTTATAGAGTTACTACAGTTTTCTGAATAACAAATACATTAATGGGGATCTTTGCTCTCAGATAACCTGTTCAGCAGGGGAAAAAAATAACCACATTCATTGGATCAGTTATAAGTTACAAATTCTGTCCATCTGCATTACATCTACAGTACAAAATTGCATTTAGATATTTTAGTTTAGCAAAAGTTATAAGACACTAACAAAAGTTTACAGCTACTGAAAAAGAAAAACCTTTTATGGGTATTTTGCTACCTTCAATAAAGCATCTGCAATGAGAAGCAACAGAGATTGCTGACGTAATTTAAAGACTTTTTGCCCCAGACATTAATATATTCATGGGACAATATTCTAAAAGTGATGCAAAATTAAACCATGGTTCTGAAAATCATGGTGCATGCCTAGTTTTGCATTCACAATTAGCCCCATTAAGTTCAATTGGAGAAACTGTGCTCAAAGATAGGTATGTATTTAAGTCTTTTCAGTATTAGGGCCTTAACCTTAGATGCTGCTTGAGATGCTTGAGAGAAGGACCAGTATTATTATATAGTGTTAATAAAGTGCCTCGCATGTTTTAGCGTCAAGCACATTTTATGTCCAAGCCAAAATTCTCTGTCATCAATAACCTGGTTTCTGGATTGGGATGGTGCACAGAGAGAGGTCTTAAAAAAATTTTTCTTTTGTCCCATTCACATTTTGTGAATATCAGGATTTAGTTTGATTGTTTTTCTCGAACAATGGTCATGTAGATGTAGTAAGAATGGATTTAGCCCACTTTGATCACTGGTGGTGCAATGACTGTTTTGATGGATGTAGGAGCTATTAGATGTCCAACAATAACTCATATACAAGATATAGGCATTAGAATTTTTGCCTTCTGTTTAACACCCAGGAGCAGGTGTGCATGAAAATCAAGGTGGTCCACTGAGACCCCTGACCCTGAGCCCTGAGCTTACAATGGCCGTACTGGGTCAGACCAAAGGTCCATCTAGCCCAGTAGCCTGTCTGCCAACAGCGGCCAACCCTAGGGACCCTGGAGGGGATGGACTGAAGACAGTGACCAAGCCATTTGTCTCGTGCCATCCCTCTCCAGCCTTCCACAAACTTTGGGCAGGGACACCACTTCTACCCCCTGACTAATACCACTCCATGGACCCAACCTCCATCACTTTATCTCACTTCTCTTTAAACTCTGTTCTAGTTCTAGCCTTCACAGCCTCCTGCAGCAAGGAGTTCCACAGGTTGACTCTTTGCTTTGTGAAGAACAACTTTCTGTTACTAGTTTGAAGCCTGCTACCCATTCCTTTCCTTTGGTGTCCTCTAGTCCTTCTATTATGGGAACTAATGAAGAACTTTTCTTTATGCACCCTCTCCACCCCACTCATGCTGTTATAGACCTCTGTCATATCCCCCCTCCATCTCCTCTTTTCTAAGCTGAAAAGTCCCAGTCTCTTTAGCCTCTCTTCATATGGGACCTGTTCCAAACCCCTCATCATTGAGTTGCCCTCCCCTCTCCCACCCTCTCTCTTTCCCTCTCCCACCTCCTTTTCCCAGTCTCCCCCAGTTTTGTTCAATAAAGAGAGATTCTATTTTTGAACACAATTGTCCTTTATTTTGTACATCAGGAAGGGGGGCTAGGGAGGGGTAAGTGGAAGGAGGTGAGGGAGGAATGGGGTACGAGCCCCCGATGGGGAGGACTGGGCTGGCTCTGCGGGCTTCTGGGGGTGGAAGCTCTCTTGCAGCCCCCCAATTGTCCCCTCTCCCCAGATGGCAGCCTGCGGCAAGTGCAGCCGGTCTGATGGCCGAGTGCTGTGATGTGCCCAGTGTGGGTACTCCGGGCAATCCAAGCCAGGACTCCTTTGCAAGCGGGGCACCCCTGAGAACTGTCTGTCCGGGGTGGGGGTCGGGTCCCTTTAAGCACAGCCCTCGGTTAGCCTGAGACAGCAGCTCCACGCTCTAAGTCCTCATCTGATGCCCTGCTGGCACTGCTTCCGGCCATCCTTAACCCCGGTTTAGGGTCTACTCTGTGTGGACATGCTAGTTCAAATTAGGAAAACGCTAATTCGAACTAGTTTTTTAGTCTGGATGCGTTAGTTCGAATTAGCTTAGTTCGAATTAACTAATTAGAACTAAGTTAGTTCAAATTAGCGCTGTAGTGTAGACATACCCATACATATTTTTTCATGCTATGTAATAATTGACCGTTATAAAAAAATGGGTTCCTTTAAGAAATCAAGATACTGACATCCAGATCTCGGCCTCACCTTCTGTGTGGGTGTTGGGAACAAATCACCTTAGAACTGGATGTCGGGGTAGTGAAAAATGGTTACCAAAGCTGTAATTATTGTGGGCATACAGAAAAGCAGGACTGGGGTCAACTCATCCCCAAATGAGAGGGTCACTTTAAAAGAACCTTGTTAAAGCAGGAGCTCAAATGTCAGAGCTCTGTGAAAGGAAGAGGAGTGGAGACAAGTATACTAGCCAGGAGGCTGGACATGTAAGTTCCCCCTAAGCTGTGCAGCCATGCAGCTTCAATCTCTTTCCCCTAGCCCTGAAATTGCCAGGGCTGGCAGGAGGGATTCCCTTCCCACTGCCCCAGCAGGGAACCATCCAGATAAGCCAAAGTCCCAACTCCATCTTGAACCCCCCAGCCCTGAGCACCTTATTCAATGCCTAAACATGTGTCAATACCCTCATCCAAGATACTGTATTCCCTCCTGGACCTCAACCCCTCACTCAGAGCCCCTCCTCAAACCTGGACCCTGATCCTGCATTCCAAACCCCTCATCCTTGGCCTCACCCCGGAGCTTGCACCCCCAGAAACCTTGTACTCCAACCCTCTGCCCCAGCCCCTTCCTGCACTCAGTCCATTTGCCCCACTCTCACCTCATGAATGTTATGTGCACCAATATGAAGGTGATGTGTTGTGCTGGGACTGTGTTTCTGCCCTGGCTGCAAAGAGCTGAACATGACTAACGGGTGTGCAAAGGTCACAGCAAAGAGGCAGGTGGCAGCAGAACATGACTGAGAGCTGGTTGAACAAGTGGCTGGTGAGACAGAGAAGCGCAATGAGCGTCCAGCAGGGTGGTGGCAGAGAGGTGAGATGAGTGGCCGGCAGGGTGGCTGGTGGAGAGGTACAGTGAGGGCCATGAGTAGGCAGTGGCGGGAACAGCAAGCAGGTGTCTGGCAGGAAGGGCCAGCAAGCAGCCAGCAGAGTGGCAGGCAGAGGGGTGATGAGCAAGTGACCGAACTGCAAAGTGTGTAAGAGGTCTCTTTATACCCCCATCCACCCAGGATGGGAAGAGAACTTCGCAGATGCACCCCTGAACTTTGGGTCTGCACTGTCCTAGAACAGCAACTGGGAGTAGGATGCAGAGAAGGGTTAGGCACCTAAAAGGGACTTTTTGTGTTTCTGAAGGGAAAGGATACTTCCCAACATACATGGGTGTCAGAGTTCTCTGTTAGCCGTATGCTTGTGCAACTGCCCAGGTGAGATTCAAATGCCGCCCAGCTGATTAGCAGAGCATCCACAGTTAGGATTTGTTTCTGTCGGTGGTGCACATTCCCACATGCCTTGGTGAACATAAGTTATTTCTCACATGGATGGAAAAAATCCGCACACGGAGGGAAAAAATTAGAGGTAACATTGCAGGGGGAGGAGGAGGCGGTTATTCATGGTTTATGTTTATGAACCCTGTTTGTGGTGTTTTCCCAAATTAATGCTGATTTACATCACTCTTTTTATTAAGTTTCTTTTCTACACTCAGACTCTGTGCTTGCGAGCAGGGAAGTATTGCCCCTCAGAGGCAC
Organism: Pelodiscus sinensis; assembly: GCF_049634645.1. Taxonomy (NCBI): domain Eukaryota; kingdom Metazoa; phylum Chordata; order Testudines; family Trionychidae; genus Pelodiscus; species Pelodiscus sinensis. The sequence goes on along the minus strand of NC_134715.1, from coordinate 120,359,712 downwards.
CCAGGGTGGTGTGTAAATGTCCCAGGTTACTGGGTGAGAGCTAAAGCCATTTTTGTCTTATATTGATGTGAAGGAACTCCTAGATATTGAACCTGGCCCTGGTTGCTATTGGCTCCACCTGCCTCTGGAATAAACTTGACTCCTTTTCTGAATGCCTTCTGTGTTTGGTTGACACTAAATGCCATAGTGTAGTAATATTTGTATTTGGCATGGTGTTCACTCTGCGTATTGCCTTACTCGACAAACATCTTTTATGTAAATCAAGTGTTAATTATCCCAGCTCTGCATTTTGTGTTGAATATCATTTTTTTTTAATTACAGGCTTCATCTTAGGTTAAGCCTGCATGCCTGTTTGTTGAGCCAATTATCATAAATTCCCCTGTAACAATTAACAATATTGGTGCAGAGCTGCATGTATTTTAAATGTTATAATTATGCTCAGCTCTTTTGTTAATTGGCCTATCTGACTCTTTACTTTTTATGCTGCTCATCTGCTCATTACTGCAGCCATTTAATTCAATTAGCACCTTAATTAGAAGAACAGCCATGTCCAATGTCGTAGGACTTGTCAGAGTACGCGGCTTGATTAGCAAAGACAAACACACCATGCAAATCAGGCTGTAACATTTGGGGGCGGCAAGAATGGAAGCCAGCCAGCTGGTGAAGTGGAAAAGTAGCATGTCTTCATCCCCCAAAGCTTCACCAGGAGAGAGAAAATAAAGAAGGCATCAGACTGAGGAAGGAATAAAATAATTTACAATTCCATGACTTAAGGCATCACTTAACATGAATGGTGTGTACCTCTAGAGGACGATGTCACCACTAAATTATCCCCCGCCCCCATGTGCGCTTTTAAAAAAAAGAGAGAGAGAGAGAGATAAAAATAATAGAATAATCTCCCACCCTGTCATGTATCCCCTTCAGAAGAGGAGAACCAACACTCTGCCCCCAACCTCCAAATATAACGACCTCTTCTTTTTGTCCCTTAGCTACACACTCAGAAAAAAACAACCAACCAGATCCTTAGCTGATGCAATCTGTGTAGCTCCACTGAGCTATGTTGACTCACACCATCTGAGGATCAGGCCCAGAGGATTGTAAAATGGCCCATTTGACCTACCCCTTGCCAATAAAGATAACTGTGTTGGGGAGAAGGGACATTGTGCAAGCTGGGGAGGTTGTATTTTTTTTAAGCCCTCTGATTTCCAAGAGTAGTTTAAGACTCAGTTTTGTTTTGTGCCAGTCTATTTAAATCTTTATTCCCTGCCTATTAATTTTCCTAATTAGAATTAAATGAAGCATGCTAATTTGCTAGATTAACCAATAATTAAGCAGCCAAAGCACTAAAGTTTAATACTCACAGGCAGCTCTTTCTCTTCTGTGATGGCACAGGGTCATGCCTGCTCATTTTATTTGAAAGGAATTAAGAGCCTTGTCTTCTGTGGTCAACATTCCCCCCAACCTATTATGTTTCCTTAAGTAAAATGGAATGCTTTGGCCAAAAAAGATGTATTTCAGATTAGCTATCAGGAAGCTTTTGATTGTTTTAATCCTTTATCAGTGAGTCTGTTGTCTTACACACATACGTCTCCAGAAATGCAATAGCTGTCCACATATAAAAACTGATTGATTTTAATTAAAATGATACATACTTTGGTTTAAATACATGCACCTTTACTGTATTTTTATTTTTATCCATCTAGTGAGAATTTACACTTTCCTTTTCACAGAGAGCCACCCCCATCCAAGTCCAATATTTAACTATTAATGTTTACTCATTAATCTGTCTTTGTAGCTTGTATCCCAGTGAGTCAAAACAGGAGTCACGCTTCTCAATAATAGGAGCAGGCTTTGGTTCTTACCCATGTGCTAATGAATGTCCCCTCTCATTTTTTCTATCCATGTGTGGAATACATTTTTATGTGCACCAAGGCCTGTGAATGTGTATCACCAGTAGGAAAAAAAAAACAGCTGTGGGTTTGCTACAAATCAGGTGGGTGGCATTTGAATCTCTCCTGAGTGGCTGTACAAAGTGCTAATGTATGATTGTTCTCAGTGCCTTCAATGGGGAACAATAATGCAAGTAACGTTAAGTATGTGTTTAAGTACTTACAGGACTGGTGACCAGGAGAGAGTTTAAAAGCCTGTGTGTTTCTTTTAAAGAGTCTTCTGCTGTGCAGAGAGTCAGAACAAACTCTATATTATGGGCAGTGCTTGAACCTAGGGCTTGGGGAGGCAAATTCTCAGCCCTGTCTCTTCTGCCCAGGGGCATGTGGGAGTCAAGTGCTTCTCCCCACTCTACAGGCAGGCCACCCTCCCTCAGTGGGTAGCACATAGCCCCAACCGGTGGGAGCGGCAGGAGGGAGAGAGGACAGGTGGCCTAGCCCTCAGCCCCAACCCCAGCTCCAGCCTTCCCCAGCCCTGGCAGGAGCATGGGGGGCAGGGCGGGTAGTGCATGGCCCCAGCCCCGGTGGGAACACACTGGGGGAGGGGGATGGCTCACAGCCCCAGCCTTCCTTAGAGCATAGGTAAGGAGGGCCTCTGGCTCCGGAGGGCATGGCAGTTGGCCCCCCAACCCCAGAATGCAGGCGGCACCTGGCCTCAGCTTCCCCAGCCCTCGGAGGGCTTGGAGCCGGCCCAGCTGAAACCCAGACAACCCTGGGAGACTGGGGGGGTGGGGCATGCTGAATGGAGTGGAGGCTGGGGGGAAAAATGTGGGTGGGGCAGAGCTGGAAGTTTAGAAAGGCATTGCCTTCCCCTGCCTTATACCCGCCACCCATTACGTTTATTAGGATTTCACACTGCCACCAATATCTGAGTATATATACAGCACTTAGAAACCTTCTTAAGCCCTGCTTTAAAAATTTAATTAGGAGACACATAGTGCACTGACCCTGAGCTGTCCCTTTGAAGAGGGATGAATTTCATCCTATAAGATAGCCTAACACTATATAAAATGATATTTTCTAATGACTCTATCTTGGATGAAATCAATATTCTTGGGTTTTTTTAATCCTTCTACATCTTCCCATCTCATTTTACAGGGTATGACAGTAATTTCTGAACTTCCAGTAAGTGGGGTAGAAATGTCTTTGCCCTTTTCTCACTGGTTTTAATGGGAGTTGGGCGGTTAAAACCCCAAGCACCTTGTAGTTAAAAAAATAGTAATTAATAATTAAGGAAAGTGAGACAAATTGTACTCCCTTTGCTTGGATGAGGCTCTCAAGGAGGATTAGTTGTCCTTGGGGAGAGAAACCAAACAGTCACATCATCATTAGTCATAATGAGTGAAACATGCCTGATTTCAATTTTTGTTATGAACTTGGTTCTCAAACTTTATAAGATCATTGAATATTGTGAGACTCCATCCCCAGTTTGTACTGAAACCACCACGCAGCAAACATCCCTTGCACTGGGGTTTTGTTGCTAACATTTTGCAGCACTCTTCCTGCTCTGTGTCTATTTCTCACCTGCCAAATCAAGCCCAAGAATGTTTTTAAGTTTCTAATTCCGCTAAGAACTTAAACACTTGCTAGTATTTAAGCAATCGCATTACATTAAAGCCAATGGTGTCAAATAATTTGCTCATATTCAATCATGTATTTAAGTGCTTTGCTGAATAGGGAAATTTTTCTGAGTCAGTGTCCCAAAAGGACTCAAAAGAAGTCAGATGAAAATAAAATAGGTCAATTTAAGGGAGTTTCACTGAATTTTACCCAATGTTTGCACCATCCCTTGGGAAGCAAAACTGCAGTGTTTTGACCAATTCTAGGAATGAATCCAAAGTCAGATGATGTGTCTGCTGTATGAGTCCTTCCTCTTCAAGAACAAGAATAGGTGTGTGGCAAGAAATGATGGGATCTTTGAAACCAATTTAAACATAGGGTCCAAATTGATAGCTTCATCTTTGTTATTGGCTGGTATGGCACAAGCTGGTTCTGATTTCTTGATTGCCTGAAGGTACATGCAGTATGGCCACATCAGTACATGCTACAGAAGTGTGGTGACTGCCTTCCATTTACAGCTGGCTGGCTGATTGATTGATTCCTCCTCTCTCTCTTTCTTTTTTTAAGATAGATTTCTTACATGCTTTGGTGAGCAACTTAGTCTCCAGTACCTCCGCTGAGTGTGAGTGTGTGTGTGTGTTTCACTGTGTGTGCATGTAATGCATTTCATCTGCTAGATGCAATAATATCCTGGAGGAATATGCTGGCTGTAAACTTCTTCATAACATCCTGTTCCTGCAGCTTGAAGATATTGACTCAGAAGGGAAACAATGGCATGAATAAAAGAAAAATAAAAAAGTTAATTATCCTTTGTGTTAGTAATTTAATTAAAGATGCAGTAAAGTTTTACTGTTTTTCCAGGTGATGATGTTTAGGGCTCTGAAAAGCTATTTGTGCTGGTGAGATTAAAGTGCATTTTAAAATGTTCCCCGAGCACTTTCACATTTGTTGATAGATTTTTAAATTAAACTTTAAATTGTAATCTAAATTACCTCCAACAATTCATGGTCCCTATAATGAACTCCCACCATTCCTGCTGTCATCCGACTATGATATACTGTAAATGGTAACTGCTCAGGGTTTTACTGAATAGTGTTTTAGCATTACTGCTCTATATTAGTTGTGTACAGTCCTCAAATAGAAATCAAACCACATGGCAGATTTGCTTTAGTTTAGTAACTTTATTATCTGTTAGGCTTTAGTCTTATGTGTACACCAGGGCTACTAATCATTTAGTGGACTTCAAAAATAATTTTTGAGGCACTCCTGTTGAAGTGGAATAATTTGCTTTTTACCAGCTCCTGAGCCTTTGGATATTAATTCTGAATGGGGTGGGGAAAAAACTAATTGGGGACTAGGAGTTCAAGTGCTTATTGGTGTAGAGAACCTAGTTGATTGGCAAGTTGCCTACAGTTAGAAAGAGCACTCTTAGAAAAGCCTGACAGGGAACATCCACAGAGGAAGACATGATAATAGGGAAACAGAAGATTCCAACAGAATCAAGGAAATGAGATGCATGTTGTTCTGTAATAAGATCTTGGAAGCCCAAAGACCAAGATACATCAGTGGACCTGTGCCCATTTATACTGGATGGCTACGTCTACACTGGCACCCTTTTCCGGAAATGCTTAAAACGGAACAGTTTTCCGTGATAAGTATTTCCCGAAAAAGCACGTCTACATTGGAAGGATGCTTTTCCAAAAAAGCACTTTTTCTGGCAAAGTGTCCGTGGCCAATGTAGACGCGCTTTTCCGGAAAAAAGCCCCGATCGTCATTTTCGCGATTGCGGCTTTTTTGCGGAAAAGACTACTGTGCTGTCTACACTGGCCCTTTTCCGGAACAGTTTTTCCGTAAAAGGACTTTTGCCCGAACGGGAGCAGCATAGTTTTTCCGGAAAAAAACTGACAATTTTACAGTAGATCGTCATTGCTTTTCTGGAAAAGCAAGCAGCCAGTGTAGACAGCTTGCAAGTTATTCCGGAAAAGCAAGTTTGTCCTTTTCATATGTGTTCATTTTTTTTAATTGTATCCTTTGGTATATATGGTTGTGACTATTTTCTTCCACTATTTGATCTGAGGAAGTGGGTCTGGCACACGAAAGCTCATCATCTAATAAACCATCTTGTTAGTCTTTAAAGTGCTACATAGTCCTGTATTTTAATTCGGATAAGAAACCTTTAAAAAAATACGTAAGTTTAAATTCTGCAAAAACCTTTCTGCTCCAGCTCCACCTGACCCTAATATTGACAAAAGCCTGGGGCATTCCAAATTCCGTTGATCACAAATTGGCCTCTCCTTCATTTCTGCTAGCATGGCTCCAAACAAACTAGCCTTCGTGACTATTGGGACAGCTTTTCTTCCCCTACACTGAGGCAGTGTTATGAGTTTTGCACAGTGGGACATCACAATGTCAGATATCGGGGCTGACGCAGCAAATGATGACTTGGACCTCCTCCCAGTGCCAATCCCTACCCAAGCCCATGCAGCTCTGATGGTACAGTGTTCATGTGGAGGGGCTGGTGTGGTGTCAGAGTTTGGGAGAATGCTACTGCTCACACATCCCATCACTTAAGTTCCAGACAACCACTTTTGGCTGGTATTCATGCCCCCTGCCTTTCTTCTGTCTCTAAAATTGAAAGGGCCAATTTGGACCAGAATCTCCATATTTATGCTGATACTTGCTTAGTACAAATGGCTCTGTTAAAGGGCTCCGAGGGATAGACATGTTAGTCTGTAACTGAAAAAAAACTTAAAAACTAACAAAATAGTCTTGCAGCACCTTAGAGACTAACAAAAAATGTAGCTGGTGCTGTAGAACTATTTGTTGTTTTTTAAGTATTTTCTGTTAAAGGGTTCACTCTTAGGTATATTTATGCCCAACATTTGCAAACAAGGCCTAAAACCAATAGAAATGTCTCTGTGAACTGAACTGTCAAAATCCAGTGAACACTGTATTTGTATATAGACCAAGTGTTATAGTGGTGCTGAATTAACATTAGTAAAGAACATTGAAACATTTGAGTGAAAGAAGTTATAAAAGTCAAATTATTATTTCTCATTATTATTTAGAGCATTTTAGCAAAAAGACGTGAAAATATTTAATTGTCTATCATCTTCTCTATTACATCTCCTTCCTCTTATACTCTCAGCCCATCAAATATCTATTCTGTATCTGGCTATGTCTATGTTAGGGGACTGTTAGCCGCTTACTAAAACTCAGTGGGAGTTTTTGGTTGGCTAGCTCCCAGTACCAAAAGGGGAAGGGTCCAAGAGAAATCGGGGCCCTGAGACTGACAGGCCCCAGGGACAATGGGAAGAGGCCAACACTCCAGCTCAGCCTGATTGACAGGTTGGACAGATCAATGAGAGAATTAGAAGACCAGGTCCCATCCTCCATGTGAGCTGGGATTTTCTGGGTCTCTGTGAGAAAAGGAGAGGGAGCTGAGAAGAGCAGCAAGAAAAGCAAGCTGTGTGGACAGACAGACCTGCAGTGTCAGAGCCAGGCACACACAGCCCAAGGAGTGTAAGCTGCGCTGAGGGACAGACCTGCAGTGACAGAGCCACACACACAGCCCAAGGAGTGCAGACCCTGTGCTGACCAGAGAGCCAAAGGGGTCAGAGAAGCAACACAAGGAGCTGGAGTCTGGCAAAGCAGCACAGTCTGCAGCTGAGTATGGTGAGCAGCTGGGATCAGCAAAGGGGGGAAAAGAGGCCCTGGTCAGGGACACGCCACCAGCCAAGAAGCCCTGCAGGCCAGACTTGGAGAGGGATTGTAACTCCAACTGGGAGGGGGTCCTGCCACATAGAGCCTGAGGCCATGTGGTCACTGCCAGAGCAAGTATGTCCAACCTGGAGCCCCCTGCAGCACAGCCAGGGCCTGAGAAAGAGCCCTGGAACCTATAAGGAACAGACTGAGAACTGTCCTTACACTCTGCAGACTGCTGTTTGTGATGTCCCCATGCTACATAGCAGGACTGTGTGTTCTCCTTTAACCTTTCTCGTTTCTCCTTATTCTTTTCTTTTTAATCAGTTGTTGTTTAATAAATTGTATTTGCTTTAACCTGTATGAAATGATCAGTGGGTCAAGAAAGCATGCAGTGTGCAGAGAGCACCCCAGAGTGGGAACACCCTAGCCTCTGTCCCAAGTGACTACAAGGTCGGGGATTAATCTCCGGAAAACCTGGGCCTAGCCTTTTGGGATTTCAAGGACTCTGATACTCAAGAGAGTGGAAGGGGAGCCCTCGGGGCTAGGGAGGCCTTTGGGTAAAAGAAGTGGGAGCAGGGACTCAGAGCCTGCCAATGTAGACGCTCCTTTTCCGGAAAAACTGAAAACGGAATAGTATTCCGTTTTAAGCAGTTCCGGAAATTCATGCCAGTGTAGACACAGCCTGACAGAGCAATGGAAAATGAATGTTCACGCTCAGTATGTGTGGACTTGAATAGTAGCGATGTACTTGTAAAAACAATTTTTCTTTATAAAAAAATCATTTGGACATACATAAAAATAGCTGTAGACTCTGTAAGTCATTTCCCCCCAATCTGCGTAAGTTCCAGAGGACTGGAAAAGTCTAATGTTTTGCCACCATGTAAAAAAAAAAAAAAAGGTAAATGGCGTGACCTAGATAACTATAGGCAGGTTTGCCTGATAGCTGTCCTGGACAAAATGATGAAAAGTTTGATATAGGATAAAACTGGTAAATAATTAAAGTATTGCAGCATTATTAATGCCAACCAACATGGCTTTTATGGGAAATAGATCTTGTCAAACAAATGTGCTATTGTTTTTCCCCTCAAGTTTGGTTGATAAGATAATTGTGATGACATTTTATATTTAGATGTTCGTAAGGCATTGGACAGAATGTTATGAGACACTGAGATAAAAAATAATTAATACGATACAAAAATCAATATAGCCCATTTCAAATAAATTAAAAACTGGTTAACTGGTAGCTCTTATATAGTAAATGTAAATAGGGAATCATCATCCAGTGGGAGTATTTCTACAAGTTTCTCACAGGTATCCCTTCTTGACCCAATTCTATTCAATTATTTTTGTAAATGATCTGGATATAAAATAATTACTGATGAAGTCTGCCTAAGAGTGCAAACACAGTACTTGCTTGTGCAAGCAAGGTTATATGAAGTAGGAGCAGAGTGGTTATATTGCCTCTGTAAACATCACTAGAAGATTTACCCAGTGTTGCTCAGGTCCTTAACTCAAATAATTTTTGTTTTTCTTCATTTAAATCCTTGCTCTAGAGTGGGTCTGGGGATGAGGAGTTCAGTATGCAGGCTGCCCTGAAGACAGGACTACACCAGCACACTCTCACTGCAACAGCTTGCAGCTCCTCTGCTGCCCCAACAGCGTTATAGCTGTCCTCGTCCGCATCTCTGGCCCCTTGCTGCCTCCCCCCTCACCACCTCCATGGTCATTATACAGTATAACTGTCTCTGCAAACAGAGTCCTCCCTTTCAGAGTTATGAGAAATGATTCCAGGCACAACCCCTTGTCCTGGCACAACCAAAGCCTTATGCTCCTTTAAGTTACGATAAGGGGAAGCTGTATATCCAATTTGGCGGTCCTAGCTCTTACTGTTTAGGAGGAAAAACGCTTCAGCCGAGTTAATCTGTAACTGGAAAAACGTAAATAACAACAAATAGCCTAGTATCACCTTAAAGACTAACAAAACATGTAGATGGTATCATGAGCTTTTGTCTTTAAAGTCTATTAATTTCTTTCCTCCCACCCCCACACCCATCTATGGCCTCCAAGGTACCAATCAGTAAACTATCTAAACATTAATCTACATTTTCAAAATTCATGTTTTTGACTGATGTTCAGATCATAGTGAACACTTGTCCTCTGATAATCAGGCCCCTCTAAGGTGCCTCAAATGGAGTTCCCAAAAATCATGAATTTCATTTGAAAATGTGGGTCATCATAAATTGTCACCAATAACTGTACTTAACCCATAAGCCCGGTAATAAAGAGCCAGCTTCTCCTCTCAGACCCATATAACTATGGAGTCAGTGGAGTAACACTGGCGCAAAACTGATGCATTTTAGAAGATAATTTGTTGAAAGGAAAGTATTTCATAAACATGATTCCATTTAAAAAATATATAATGGTTGTTATTTTTATACAGGCAACTGAAAATATTGCAAACCATGGTGCTTATTGTTTAATGCAGTGTTTCTCAACCTTTTTTATAAAGTACCCCTTTTTCAAAAAAAATTATAAGTACCCCCTTTAAAAAAAAAAGGTAAGTACCCCCAGTACCTACAATTTTCAGACGGACAATTTTTTTTCCTACTATTGCAACACATTTGTTTAAACAACTTAATCGTAGCCAGGCGGGCAATGACATTTTTGGGTATGAAAAGTACAAAGATAATAAAGCGCTGTAAAATGTAAAACAAAAATTCAGGTTTTTTTCCATGTTTCAATTGTGTTGACGTACCCCCCACACTTCTCTCTAGTACCCCTAAGGGTACTCGTACCACTGGTTGAGAAACACTAGTTTAGTGGACCGATTATAAACCCCTTGTTACACTGGTGAGCCAGCCCATTCAAATGAACAGGAATATTCCCATGAAAAACTGATCAATAGTTGGGAGTTCATACTCTGGTCATTAGATTTCATTGTCCACTGTATGCCCTTACAAATCTTTCCACTATGATAGTGAATAGTTTTCTACTGACCCTAAAACTCACCATTTCAGTTTGCTAAGCCAACAGCAGTTTCCCTGAAAAGGGCTATATTTATATAAAGCTAAATTAGTGAAGCTATGCCAAGCAAAAAGTGAAAAATGTTCTCTTTGCAAAACTATTTTGTTTTTATTTCAAAATTTATTACCAATTTTACTTGAAATATAAATATTTCTTTCTTGCAGCTGTATCTCAATTTCCAGAACATGAATATGCATTCTTTTAAAATGCACTCCGAAATATTGGTAGATAGTGAAGATGAAGGCTTTGAAAATAGTGAAGATGAAGGCTTTGAAAAGTCTGCCTTAAAGCATAAGCTTTCTTTGCCTCCTTAGAAGCATAATTGAGAAATGCCTTGCAAAGAATCTGATAAATGAATATGTATGGATGTTTTACATGTTGCAACATATTGACAGTCATTCCTAATTTAAGGTGGGATGCAGATAGCATAATATAAAACAGGATCTAATCTCTTGCTAATACAAATTCATATTCAATATTGTATATCAGGCTGTTAAGTTTAAGATGCTGCGGCAGTACTAGCGTTAGCGTTCCAGAGATATTTGTTAACATTCCTCTGGAGACTCTTCATATACATTCACCTTCCTAGAGATAGCATGAAGCTCAAAATGAATTTGTCGGTGAGGCTTCAGAGCCCTATTCTATTCATATATGGTTTCATTTTTCTCAACATGACCTTTGGTTCTCAGCAGTGACGGCTTTGGTACACTACTGGTTTAGAAGCAGCAGCTTTAAGGGAAAATGAGTCCATGTCTTTTTTAGCTCTTAACAAAACTGTGGTCTTGTAGTGAACACAGAGATCATATCTCCCTCACAAAGTGATACACACAGGTTAAAGGATGTCTGCCCTGTTTCATGGGAAATGCAAGTCTCTCTTGGACTGCTGCTTGACTTCAATAAAAATGAATGGGGAAACATGGAAATGTGCAGTGATGGGAAACTTCATGGATAATAGAATTTTACTGTTTTTATTATACAGAGAAAAAAATTAGCAAAAGGACTATTTGGATATTTCTGAGTTGCTAACGGTGAAAAATATAAAAAATCACAGAAAGCCTTTTTAAAAATGCTCTTAATAATTTGGAATGATGCAGATAATTAAAATACAATACCAATACATTATTATATTGTTAAAACCAGACTAAATAATATCAATTATTATTAAAACAATTGCTAATAGTGACCCCTGCCATTAAGATGATAAAACAGTTTCCATTATAATTTTATTTTCACAACATTCTTGAACATAAAACACATAGAATGATATTTGTGTATGTTCAACAATAAGCTAGGTAGTTAGCTATTTTTTATTTTTATTAAAATTAGCTCTTAATAATGTGCAATATTGACGATCAGAGTATAGTTGTAATGATGCCATGTTCTTAATTGGATATAATTGTTATTCATTTTATATCAAGTGCTGCTCGTGACATCTGTGTTTTAGTTAGAGGAGACTGTAGAAAAATATATATACATTTCTCTTAATAAAATATTCTAGCCATTTTTAGGAAACAACAACAAAATGGGATTACAGCAGAAATAGCTGAAGTTTGAACCAGTGTTGGCAAAATATTCCTGTGGGACTGGTACTTTCCCTTAGTTTAAAAATAAAATTCCCCAAACTAAGGGCATTTGAAAATTATGTATTGAACATAACTAAATGTTTTACTGTTCATGGAGTTAAAAACTGATGCACACTGCATGTGCTTGCAGCTAGTTAAGTGCCCAGTCTGCAAACACTGATACACATGAGTAACTTTACTCCTCTGAGTCATCCAATTCCAGTCAATCGGACTACTCACAGAAGTAATTATTCCCATGTACCAGTGTTTGCAGAATTGGGGTACAATAATAGCACTATTGTTCAAAAGCCAGAGGAGCTTGTGAGATGCTCAAGCTGAATGAGCAAGTAGCTGTGGAGTAAGAAACTTAAGATGTAGAAATCAGATACAGAGGTAGGAGAGTAACATTAGCTGGCCAAGTTTATAAGATGTGCAACTGATTTGTCTCCAGATTTTCTGGTGGGCCCTTCCTTTTTTTTCTGGCTCCTGCACCCCTTGAAAATTCCTTAGAAAACTAAATGCAAAATGCATACTTATGAACCATTAATCTTATGAGACATACAGGTCCTCAAAAATCAGGACATTTCAGAATATAAGCTTGCTCCAGAATGTGAATTTGGTCACATCAAACTTATATTTTCTAGTCCACTATCCAATGTGGAAGCTTTCCTGGGGTTATTTTAACCTACGCCATCTGGTGTCATAGACTTTCCTCCATAGCTACAGTGCAGTCACAATATGTCCAAGCCTTTCACTACCTTCAGCATGCCCTCTTGGCTAGGATTGGGAAAAGAGGATGACACCAGTTGAGAAGTTCCCTCTTGCAGGGAAATTCTAGCAGGCCAAATATTGGCCACTTTGCACCACTCTTGCCACACAAAAAGGCAAAAAGAAAGATGAGAATCTTTCTACAGGTTGAACCTGTCTAGTCTGGCACCCGTGAGAGTTGACTGGTGCCGAACCCCAGGAGGTCAATTCTATCTAACAGCATTAAACATTTCCAGGACTGGTGGCTGTAAACAAACTTTATGGGACTGCAGAAAACTTAGACACACCCATGATAAGTGGACATCCAGCTAACTAAAATCATGCCAGACCACAGATGTTGCCAGACCAGAGAGTGCCAAATGAGAGAGGTTCACCCTGTACATGCTTTCATGGTCACGGAATAATTTGTGTATTTCTGCTGCCTTCTAACAGGCAAGAGAGGTTTGCAAAAGCGAAGATACAAGATACCTGATACCTGTTTTTTCTCCTCATTTCTACTGTTTCCATACTGCTATAATTACAAGGGAATCAATGAGGTATCTAGTAACTGAAAGGGGAATCAGATCCACTATAATTAACTCAACATCAAGCAATATTCAAAATCACCTGGAGTTAACACCATTGCATCTGATTGCAATGTTAAATGGATACTATGTTTAAAAGAAGATGCCAGGAATATAACAACTTCTGGTTTTGAATGAGGTTTTTTTTGTTTTGTTTTGTGGCATTTAACCTGGGTTGATGAGTTCAAGGACAAATGTAATCTATATAACTATCTAAAGCAACACTATGCTGCCTAGTAATCTGCCCAAGGGGAAAAAGGCAGTTTCCTGTAATATATTACAGAGAACTAGTCAAGGAAAACCGTTCACAGGAGAAACAAAAGTAAAACATCAGACTGACAACACTGAAGCCAGCTGTGCATAAGACCCTGCAAAGCACATACTAAACTTGGTCAGTGCTGCCATTTGAAGACCAATATCAAAAAAAGGAAGCAGCAGTAAATTGACCAATAACAACAGTACATAGGGTGGCCAACATGCATTCACTCATGTGAGGATCACCATTCAGGACACTGGGACTGCTCACATGAGAAAAGTTACAAATGTGTCTGTGGGTACGTCAGCTTCAAAATCAGTAGCAATGTAGCTTTTGTGTCATGGGACTGTCTGAATCTAGAATGAAAATTATTAAATGTTCTGATGAGGAGTTGCAAAACAATAGTCACACGTCTGTAGTACTATTGAAGAGGAAGTAAGAGAATTAAATAACAAAACCAAATTGAACACACAAACCTACATGTTAATGAAAGGGAACCAGAAATCTGAAGTAAGGCTTCATCACCAAGTTTAATCCATACGTAACATTACTGGCAGGATTTTCGAAACTACACAGCATTGGCCTAAGTCTTGCTCCAAAACTCCCATGGACTTCAGCAGAAACACAGTTAGGTCAGCACTGGGTGTTTTGGAAAATCTCACCACTCTGTGTAGTCACCATTCTGATGAACCAAAAAGATACAGTGGCTTAGTTTATATTCCTAGTGTAACGAGAATTTGACCTTCTCCAGTCTATTACCCCCATGCTAATCTGCTGCTCTTCGATCTGTCTGTATTGGATGTTCCTCGTGCTTTCAGACCTTTGGGTTATGAACGAGAAGTTGCTCATGAGTGAGACTTGGCATTGTTGACCCAGCTGAGGCAATGTTATAATTTTATCATGGATTCCCTTCCTGTTTAGTATCTGAAAGGATACTAAGTAGAGGCCATTGACTGATACAAAGACCCTGAGTAATCCCTGAACTACACAGAAGTTAGAAGGCCTGGTTCCCTATTGCTCTGTTTCTTGTCTAGTCATTCATACTTGGGCAAAATGCATGTAAAATGCTAAAACACTGAACTGGTAGTGTTTTACACCCACGTAGCACAGGTGTAAATGATCACAAAAAGTGTAGCGTACTGGAGAGTCAAGCCTAGAGTTTGGGGTGGGGCTTCATGACTAGTCTCTGTATCCTTAACGCAATGTATCAAAACCTTCTCATGTCCAGCCTAAATCTGAAATCTGTGGCCCAGGTGAGAACTGGTCAGAAAATGTCATTCTTTTGGCATCAAACCAAACCAATAAACAGCCGCATTATGACCATAAGT